>NC_143039.1:64131114-64141114 GCF_057628025.1 Oncorhynchus mykiss
TGAGAACACTTCTGAATATCTTTAAACACCACTCTGAGAGACCACACAGGTCTTCCCTGTGCTTAGCTTACTACATGTATCCCAAATGCCATCCTATTCCCTTTAGAGTGCACTACTGGTCAAAAGTTGTGCACTTTAAAGGGAACTGGGTGCCATTTGGGTCTCATCCACATTCATCAGATGCTTGGATAATACAGTCTTTTCATCCTGTTTAAACGGGCTTCATTTGGAGATGTGTATCAGAACATCTCTCCAGACTGAGATGAAGTGCTTCTTAAAATTCAACTCAAACATGAAGATGCGTAATGTAACAGGTTGGTTGCTTTGAGATTTCGGAGAGGTTTGAGGTTTTGGTATTGAGTCTGATTGATTTGTAGATTTTAATGTGAAAGCTAACAAAAATCGATGCTCATAAAGTCTAAAAAAGCTCTGTAACGGTGTGTGCCGCTGTGAAGAGACTGATAGGAAGTGAAAGAGAAGGGAGTTATGAGGGGGTAAGGAAGGAAGAGGAGGGGATAGGGTAGGTAAGACAAACACAGATAATATGAATACTACTCTCCTTCCCTGTTAATGTCATGCTGTGGAGTGGCATTGGTGGGAATTCTTTAGTAAAGACAACAGGTGTACAGATTTAGGATTTTAATTTATCACCATGTTGTTGTTGCAGGTAATATCCTGCATAGCAGAAAACACAAACTTAGTGTATTTGAAGTTTAAAAAGAGCTTCTAAAGTTAGTCATTTACACTTTGAAATGTCAGACTTGATAAAAATATATATCATTCCCCTACCCAAATGTCCATTATTATAATCCACACAATAATTCACATTTCCTGTTGCTCAAAGATTATTTTCCTGTAGTGAGAAACTGGTCAAATTACGATCCTACATCTGTACTCTCTTAGAAAAAAAGGGTTCTTCGCTGTCTCATTTGGTTCCAAGTAAAACTGGTTTCGGTTCCATGGAGAACCTTTTCTACAGAGGGTTCTGCATGGAACCCAGAAGGGTTCAAACTGGAACCAAAAAAGTATTTTACCTGGAACCAAAAAGGGTAAGAAGAACCCTTTTGGAACCCTTTTTTTCTAAAAGTGTATATTCCTACCGATACAGGTACTGTACACTTGACATTGGGTAATTATAGTATGCTTCCAACTAGGGGGGGGGGGGGGGGGGTTTGTGTTAGTATGTGTGCCCTCACTTAAGTGCACAGCACAAGTATGGGTGTTGTTTGTGTACTGTACGGTACTTGGGATCCTTAATGTCATGGGATCACTTTTCAGAGAGAGAGAGAGAGAGAGAGAGAGAGAGAGAGAGAGAGAGAGAGAGAGAGAGAGAGAGAGAGAGAGAGAGAGAGAGAGAGAGAGAGGAGAGAGAGAGAGAGAGAGAGAGAGAGAGAGAGAGAGAGAGAGAGAGAGAGAGAGAGAGAGCGGAGAGAGAGAGAGAGAGAGAGAGAGAGAGAGAGAGAGAGAGAGAGAGAGAGAGAGAGAGAGAGAGAGAGAGTTAAATGGACCACTTATATTCATTTCTTAGTGTAGGTACAGCCTTCCATTAAGTCGCACCAAGTTGAGGACTGAGCGGTTTAACACAGTACACAGCACGGAAGACAGTTGAAGGAAATTACATTACCGTCTTGATCGTTTTGACATAACTTCAATAGAATAAAGCTTGTTTAATTCAAAAGCAATTTACAGTGAACACATTTATTCAGAATATGTTGACCATGTGGGAATCAAACTAAGAAAGGCTTTGTTGCATGTTCCATTAACGTAGCCATCAGAACTACGTAATAATTACATTTTTACCACGCATTAGGTTTGTGTTTGTGTGTGTTGATGATTAGAGGAGTGGTCCATGGATCTACAGACATTGATCATATCTTCTCTCCCCCTGCCCCTCACCCCTCCTCCCTCAGAGGAAAAGAGTACGGTACTCTGAGCTGGACTTTGAGGTAAGATCCCCCCCCTTCACCCTCCGATCAGCCTGTCTCTGCTTCTGTCTGCTTCAGCCAGGTTGAGTGACGCGTAGAGGAGCCAATGGCATCGCTAAGCCCCTTACCTTTGCGCCTGTGTCTCCCTTGCATTTGACTTGGTACAGTCCAACCCATGTATAGTGTGCCAGTTTCTACAACAAGGATCTAGGGCACCCCCTGTAACTAGATGGATTTGGTTTTGACTGATTTTACCTTGATTGGACAAATTATTTATATCTTGTACAGACAAAAAATGACTTTATTGAACTTTTTTCAATCTGAGTCAGTCAACCATTTCAATCAGAATGGAAAAAGCACAATGGGGTGCCAGGGCCTGGTTGAAGGAACAATGGTGCAGTAGGAAGCTTTGAGTGGATGAATTAATTAATGAAAATGTGATTGACGGTGAGTTGGTGTTTTTGAAAGTTTGGTAGTAGATGTGTGTTTTGCGGGTAATTACATGTGTGTGCGTGTTTGTGTGTGGGTTGGAGCGCATTAGTCGCTCCATGGAATGAACACGCCCTGGGAATCTGGCAAATCTCCAGTCTCAAACAGCCCCGTAAAACGTAACTAAATCCCTTTGCTTCACCTCCTTAAGTGAACATTGGCTTTCCTCCTTCCCTTATCCTTGTAAAGACTGGAGACTTGCTTTCCACTGTGGACTGTTGCACAACTAACAGGCTAACAAGCACTAGCGCTTAGCTACAGTATGATAACCTGGAGTAGGATGATGTTGCCGAAGGGCAACTATTACCCAGAGCTTGTAACCCTTCCTGACTGGCGTAGTCTGCGAAACTGCATGATATTTTCCGTAAAATGGCTGGATTCCTGTGTCAAAATGGACACCAATGAAGCCCTCTACCGAGTAAGTGTCTGAGAGAGAAAGATTCAAGGTAGAGTCAGAGTTCAAAAATACAAATAAAGAAAAGAGCAGTGATGACAGAGGAAGAGAGAGAGATTTGAAGTGCAGAAGAGGTGAACTTTAAAGGAAGTAGGCCTACACGTAAATTAAGTGACTTATAAAGGCCGACTCAGAGAGGGAGAACTGACAGACAAGGAGAGGGAGAGAAGAGAGTGCAGACTCTGTGGTAATCGGTGGCAACAGTCGCAGCCAGCCTTGGCCAGAGTGTCTGAGTGTGTGAGGATCGCCGTCTGGCCCCTGTGTCTCTCTTGGCCCTCGAGCTGCTGCGTCGATTAGCCGCCGCCATGCTGCTAAAGTGCTAGACATTAGCGAAAAGAAGTCGCTGTGACAAGGTCTCTCTCCTGTCAGGGACTTCCACTTGTAATAGGATGTAGTTGCTCTTAGATGCTGGGATACAGTCATTTAAAATTTGATTTGAGTCTTTACCTGTTTAAATGGTGAGGGTGAAGTTTTGGGGAGGGTAAGCTGATCCTAAATCTGTGTTTACAGGGAATTTTTACTCAGTTCCATATCACTGTAGGCTAGTTGCTAACTAGCTAATGCTTCCTTGCTAGCTAGCTACCACTAACATTAACGCAGCCTGCTTGGCTCTCATATCCATTCAGAGCAAACTCAGATACATCTCACAGCACAGGCAGCATCAAATCCTAAAAGCGAGACAGGGAGATGTTAGAGAGAAGATGAGAGGACTCTATTTATCCATCCCTCTCTTCCCCTCCTCCCCCTCGCCGCGGATGGCATCAAACTGTCCCTTGGCCTCTTCCGCTTCTTCGGCCTCTCTTCCCTCAAACCGCCCTACCTATCCGTGTCTCTTTAGCTATTATTTTCTTATTCTGTTCATTTTTTGTTGTACCTTCCTCTCCCTTCCAGAAAGTGATGCACACTCGCAAACGACACTCTGAGCTGTACCATGAGCTCAACCACCCCACCACCAAGTTCCACACCATAGACAGGTATAACAGGGACCCCGCCATGTCCACCTTCAAGGTAAGAGCCCAACCATACGGGGCGAGTTGGAAACGGGAGCTAGCTTCCCCGTACCTCTGACCCCTGCAACCCCCACGCCACTCCCTAATCCCCCCCCACACACACAGACTGAGCTCATTACCACCTCTCGTCGTCACCTGTGAAATAGTATCGGTGATAAGCGCATCTAGCATCTTCACAGCGATGTGTGAGTGTGTTTGTTGTCACCTAGTGTGGTACTGTTAGTACTGAGCATCCTCCCCCTCTCACACACACACCTTTTAGTTAGAGAACATACTAAGGGCTCAATCCAAACTTGACATCCACACTTCTATCTCAATCTTGTAACAGTGACAATGATGTAACAGTGATATTAACACTGCACAGAATGTAGTGACCAGTAGAAAAATGATCTTAAATTCACTGGATCACATATCCATTCTAGTGCACAACTCTTTGGTTTTCAAATGCAATTTAATTATGTAACTTAAATGTATTATAAACTTGTTTGTTAAACTTGAACCAGAGCTAACCATGACTAAAGCTATTCTTTTATTTCTTTGTTTTTGTGCTTTTGAATGTTCAAATGCCTTAACATTTTTAACAATGCACTGTTTTATTGGGCTGGAGAGCAACATAACTACCTCATAAACATTTAATAACCTTTTTATTCCAAGCATAATAAGAGCTAAGGGATGTGCAATGTCACCTTTTATCAGCCTGTGTGTGTGTCTACGTGCATTCGTGCGTGTTTGTGTATTTGTCTGAGCACGTGTGTAATGGCTATGTGTTTGTAGGTGCTTGAGTGTGTGTGTGTATGTGTGTGCGTGTCTACGTGTTTGTCTGTGTGTGCTTGAGTGTGCTTGTCTTTTTGTGTGTGTGTGTGTGTGTGAGAGTGTGTGTGAGAGTGTGTGTGTGTGTGTGTGTGTGTGTGTGTCTCAGTGTGTGTGTGTGTGTGTGTGTGTGTGTGTGTGTGGGGGGGGGATAACGTCTGCGTATCGTTAATGCACCATTAGCACCAGACTAAGGAGTCCCTGCTTTCACTGACCTTCATAGAGCTTATTTCATCAAGATTTAAACACCACTCAGACACACATACACACACATACACACACATACACACCTCATCTCCAGGAGCTGCAGTACAGATACGGTACATCAGACAGTGATGAGTTATTCAGCCTTGATATCTGTACTTTCCCAGGGCACCTGTAGTCTGCTGGTTCACATCTCATGTACACTGGAAGCAGAGGAACAGAGGACACACACACACACACACACACACACACACACACACACACACTGAGGCACACACACACAATGAGACATACACATACACCCTGAGACACACACACACACACACACACACACACACACACTGAGGAACACACACACACTGAGACACACACACACACCCTGAGACACACACACAAACACACCCTGAGACACACACACACACAAACACACAAACACACACACACACACATTGAGACACACACACACAAACACACACTGAGACACACATGACACACACACGCTGAGACACACACACACACATACACACATACACACACACACTGAGACACATGCACACAGATACACACATACACACACCCTTACACTTCTCATATTTCCCAGGCCAGAGCAGCAGCCTCTGCTGTCGTTTCTCGTTTCCTCAACCTCTTGATGAAGTGTTCCAGGATCACCACCCAGTTCTCTCTTCAGTTATTACTGGGCAGCAAAAAGGACCAATCACAGAATACTGAGCCAAGCATATGTTTGCCGGTTTACTAGTCATTTGATTCCGTTCAGAACTATTCTAGGCAAAGCATGTTGAGGAACTGACATACTGGATTTAAGTCATTCTAACACACATAAACTCAGCAAAAAAAGAAACGTCAATACATAACAAGATTCAACAACTGAGACATAAACTGAACAAGTTCCACAGACATGTGACTAACAGAAATGGAATAATGTGTCACTGAACAATGGGGGGTCAAAATCAAAAGTGGCCACCAGCTGCATTAAGTACTGCAGTGCATCTCCTCCTCATGGACTGCTCCAGATTTGCCAGTTCTTGCTGTGAGATGTTACCCCACTCTTCCACCAAGTAACCTGTAAGTTCCCGGACATTTCTGAGGGGAATGGCCCTAGCCCTCACCCACCGATCCAACAGGTCCCAGACGTGCTCAATGGGATTAAGATCCAGGCTCTTCGCTGGCCATGGCAGAACACTGACATTCCTGCCTTGCAGGAAATCACGCACAGAATGAGCAGTATGGTTGGTGGCATTGTCATGCTGGAGGGTCATGTCAGGATGAGCCTGCAGGAAGGGTACCACATGAGGGAGGAGGATGTCTTCCCTGTAACGCACAGCGTTGAGATTGCCTGCAATGACAGCAAGCTCAGTCCGATGATGCTGTGACACACCTCTCCAGACCATGACAGACCCTCCACCTCCAAATCTATCCCACTCCAGAGTACAGGCCTCGGTGTAACGCTCATTCCTTCGACAATAAATGTGAATCCGAACATCACCGGGCAGTTGCTCGGGCAGTTGTTGTCGCCATCCTGTACCAGTTCCGCAGGTGTGATGTTCCAATGTACCGATCCTGTGCAGGTGTTGTTACACATGGACTGCCACTGCGAGGACGATCAGCTGTCCGTCCTGTCTCCCTGTAGGACTGTCTTAGGCATCTCAAAGTACAGACATTGCAATTTGTTGCCCTGGCCACATATGCAGTCTTCATGCCTCCTTGCAGCATGCCTAAGGCACGTTCACGCAGATGAACAGGGACAGTGGGCATCTTTCTTTTGGTGTTTTTCTGAGTCTGTTGAAAGGCCTCTTTAGTGTCCTAAGATTTCATAACTGTGACCTTAATTGCCTACCGTCTGTAAGCTGTTAGTGTCTTAGCGACCATTCCACAGGTGTATGTTCATTAATTGTTTAAGGTTCATTGAACAAGCATGGGAAACAGTGTTTAAACCCTTTACAATGAAGATCTGTGAAGTTATTTTTATGAATTATCTTTGAAAGAAAGGGTCCCGAAAAAGGGACGTTTATTTTTTTGCTGAGTTTATATACAGTCATACTAACACACACACACATACACACAGTCTTACTAACACACACACATACACACAATATTACTAACACACACACACATACACACAGTCTTACTAACACACACACATACACACAGTCATACTAACACACACACATACACACAATCTTACTAACACACACACGCATACACACAATCTTACTAACACACACACATACACACAGTCTTATTAACACACACACATACACACAGTCTTACTAACACACACACACACATACACACAGTCTTACTAACACACACACATACACACAGTCTTACTAACACACACACATACACACAATCTTACTAACACACACACACATACACACAGTCATACTAACACACACACACACACAATCTTACTAACACACACACATACACACAGTCTTACTAACACACACACATACACACAATCTTACTAACACACACACACATACACACAGTCTTACTAACACACACACATACACACAGTCATACTAACACACACACATACACAGTCTTACTAACACACACACACACATACAGTCTTACTAACACACACACATACACACAATCTTACTAACACACACACATACACACAGTCTTACTAACACACACACATACACACAATCTTACTAACACGCACACACATACACACGGTCTTACTAACACACACACATACACACAGTCATACTAACACACACACATACACACAGTCTTACTAACACACACACACACACACACACACACACACACACACACACACACACACACACACATACACACAGTCTTACTAAAACACACACACATACACACAGTCTTACTAACACACACATATACACACAGTCATACTAACACACACACATACACACAATCTTACTAACACACACACGCATACACACAATCTTACTAACACACACACATACACACAGTCTTATTAACACACACACATACACACAGTCTTACTAACACACACACATACACACAGTCATACTAACACACACACACATACACACAATCTTACTAACACACACACACATACACACAGTCATACTAACACACACACACGCATACACACAATCTTACTAACACACACACATACACACAGTCTTACTAACACACACACACATACACACAGTCTTACTAACACACACACATACACATAGTCTTACTAACACACACACATACACACAGTCATACTAACACACACACATACACACAATCTTACTAACACACACACACATACACACAGTCATACTAACACACACACACATACACACAATCTTACTAACACACACACACACATACACACAATCTTACTAACACACACACATACACACAGCCTTACTAACACACACACATACACACAGTCTTACTAACACACACACATACACACAGTCTTACTAACACACACACATACACACAGTCTTACTAACACACACACACATACACACAGTCATACTAACACACACAGACATACACACAGTCTTACTAACACACTAACACACATACACACAGTCTTACTAACACACACACATACACACAGTCTTACTAACACACACACATACACACAATCTTACTAACACACACACATACACACAGTCTTACTAACACACACACACATACACACAGTCACACTAACACACACACATACACACAGTCTTACTAACACACACACATACACACAATCTTACAAACACACACACATGCACACAGTCTTACTAACACACACACACACACATACATACAGTCTTACTAACACACACACATACACACGGTCTTACTAACACACACACATTCACACAGTCATACTAACACACACACATACACACAGTCTAACTAACACACACACACACACACACACACACACACACACACACACGCACACACAGAGTCTTACTAACACACACACACACACACATACACACAGTCTTACTAACACACACACATACACACAGTCTTACTAACACACACACACATACACAGTCTTACTAACACACACACACATACACACAGTCTTACTAACACACACACATACACACAATCTTACTAACACGCACACACATACACACGGTCTTACTAACACACACACATACACACAGTCATACTAACACACACACATACACACAGTCTTACTAACACACACACACACACACACACACACACACACACACACACACACACACACACACACACACATACACACAGTCTTACTAACACACACACATACACACAGTCACACAAGCACAGTCTTACTAACACACACACATACACACAGTCTTACTAACACACACACACATACACACAGTCTTACTAACACACACACACATACAGTCTTACTAACACACACACACATACACACAGTCTTACTAACACACACACATACACACAATCTTACTAACACACACACACATACACACGGTCTTACTAACACACACACATTACACACAGTCATACTAACACACACACACATACACACAGTCTTACTAACACACACACACACACACACACACACACACACACACACACACACACACACACACACACACACACACACACACACACACACACAGTCTTACTAACACACACACATACACACAGTCACACAAGCACACATACACACATTCACACTAACACACATACACACAGTCACACAAGCACACATACACACAGTCTTACTAACACACACACATACACACAGTCTTACTAACACACACACATACACACAGGCTTACTAACACACACACATACACACAGTCTTACTAACACACACACATACACACAGTCTTACTAACACACACACACACACACACAGTCTTACTAACACACACACATACACACAATCTTACTAACACGCACACACATACACACGGTCTTACTAACACACACACATACACACAGTCATACTAACACACACACATACACACAGTCTTACTAACACACACACACACACACACACACACACACACACACACACACACACACACACACACATACACACACACACACACACACACATACACACAGTCTTACTAACACACACACATACACACAGTCAC
>NC_143039.1:64143614-64166114 GCF_057628025.1 Oncorhynchus mykiss
CTTTGGTCTCACCCAAGAAGTCCCATCTCACTCCATATTTCAGCATGAGTATTCTCATTTAGCGGGATACATATAATTACATCACAATTTCCAGTCATAAAGAGAACCAATATGTATACTGTACACTAGAGGGCTAAAGTGCCCTTAACCATATTAAAAAACAATGTTAAGTACAGTACATAACCAGAGCCCCGTCGAGTGTTGTGAGTGTGTTGAGAGCTACTCCTCTCCCCGCGGGCAGGGAGGTGGAAGCCAGTCAATTGTTAAACTTACTGTAAGTCACTCAGGAAACCAAATTGTCAAGTATGTTCCCCCTTGGAAGTAATAATGGGATAATTTGGTTTGAATAAAAGACTAAAAGTAAATAGAGGTATTTTTTAAACCTCTTTGAATGAATCCCTTGTCAAAAACAATTACAACACATTGATTAACAAACCCCCAGTATAACGATCCTTTTGCTTTCAGCCTACCTCAACTACTAACCACGATAACACCCCAATGCCTTTAAACAGCCTTTATCCCCCCTATATTGCCAAATGCCCTCATTATTCCCTAACACCTAATCCTTAACCACTGACCCCGAACCGACCCTTCACTAACCACCGAGGCTGGTGTTCACCCTCACAGGTGCCCCCTCCCCCGCCTCCGAGGCAAGCCGAGCGGTCTATAGCACGCAGAATGTCCCTGGTTTACAAAGAGAGTCAACGTAAGCATGCTAAACAATACTGAAACAGTAGAACCCTTTAACCTCTAACCTTTCAATGACCCCTTTGGTAGAACCTGTCCCGGTGTTAGCCCTCCCCACAGTGACATGACTGTGTTTTAGGTGACTGTGTTTTGTTAGGTATTGCCCCCTAGTGGTGTGGTGGTGTTGTTGACCAACCAGTATGGTTGGAGCCTTTCTACTGTACTTCTGTTGTAGGACCGTATGAATGGGGTTGTCCTGTGTCCCAAATTGCACCCTATTCCCTATAATAGTACACAACCTTTGACCAAGACCCATAGTGCACTTAGTGTATATAGTTGATAGGATGGCATTTGGGACACATGTGGGTTCAGATGAACTACGAGCATCTATGCCTAGCGATGCACTGAGTGTAGATCTGGAAGGATTCGATAGGTGTAAACAAGATCGTGGAGTCGTACCCTAGCCCATTGGACATATGCTCAATTAAGTTCTGGATCCATATGTGTTAAGATGAGAGAGAGGACGAGGATCAGAACCAGAAAGAAGAGCTCCACCCTCTCTCACTGGAAGATACTGACAAGTTTATGCGCCTTTACTTCCGAATTTCAAAAAATGCTAATACCATCGAAATTGTGATATGTCCAAGTAACCAGTGCCAAATTCCGAAGGACTGGAACTAAAGTATCTTGTTATCATTGTTATCGGACACAGAGCTACGATACCATTTATGTGTACGTAGTCTGTCCACAAGAGATGACCTATGACCTACACTCATCTTGTTATTCAGTTCTAGGTGAAGTGCATGGATGGGGGCTAGTGGTTGATTTTGGACTCGGCATAAATCTGCCATGTTAGAAATGCAGGGTGGGAGATAACGTCGGCCATTTTGACGTCCAGTTGTTGTATCCGTTTCAGTGCCCCCACCTAAATAAGACCTAAATCGATTTAAATGAAAGTGATAAACACATCCATAATAAACCAATCAAACAATCAAACAGGTTTATTATCCCCCATAATGTTTTTCTCCAGCCAATAAACAAGCAGAGATAAAGCCAGGCACTGAAACAGACCCGACACTATGTGTTCTATATGGGCAAGAAAAGCCTGTCATTGGTCAACGGTAAGAGAGCAAATGTGTGTGAGGAGATAATGAATGCGGCTGTCAGTAGAGAATTGACCATTTTGGAAAGGTAGGGTCTGCCAATATGCTAGCCACTGTACAGATGAGTGGATACCAGACAAATCACACACACACACACACACCCACATTGGTATTCTGTTTCCCCATCTTCTCCAATCTTGTGGCTGATGACAGCGGTGGGCTTGTGAGTGGTCTCGAGCATTACCAGACATCTACCTGCTCAAATACAATCCATCTCACAATCTCCTCATATCTTTCTCTCTCTATCTCGCTCTCTCTCTCTCTTCCTTTCCCTCCCCATCTTCCTTCATCTCAGCCTGACCTGTGCTACAATAATCACTCATATGGACCCATTCTTCTCTCACTACCAGTCTCTCACTATATTGTGCTGTACAGTATGTGTGTTATCTTGTGTGAGCTATCCCTGTGAGTTAGTGTGCTCTGTGTGCTATGGCTGGTTCCATCTGAAAGGCATTTAACTTCTAAGTGATGACGGAGATGCTAGCCGGATAGCTACTCGCTGCGGCAGGGCCCATATGGCTGCAAATGGATGGAGCCCCATGTTCAATCTATCCTCAGTAATGGAGACACTACCAACGAACCTGGCAGGGGCCCATGGCTAGTGCAGGGTGGGAGAGAGAGAGTGAGAGAGAGAGGGAGGGGGTGAGAGGGGTAGGCTGTCCACTGAAATATGTATTTCTTTCACTCTCCTAACTCTCTTCCTCCCACCATCTCTCTCTCTGTTATCCGGGGTTCAAAAGGTGAACAAAGACATTTGCAAGCAGTCCCCAGCCAAGTGATGACAGATCCACTCTCAGTGTGTAATGAAGTACTGAACTCTCTCTGTGTGTGTGTGTGTGTGTGTGTGTGTGTGTGTGTGTGTGTGTGTGTGTGTGTGTGTGTGTGTGTGTGTGTGTGTGTGTGTGTGTGTGTGTGTGTGTGTGTGTGTGTGTGTGTGTATGCATGCTCAGACGTATGGTACGACAGTTGAGCTGTTGCATATTTCATCTCTCAAATGGGCTGTGTTACTTCCTCCATCTTATTTGTTGTTTTCTCTCTCTCTCTCTCTCTCTCTCTCTCTCTCTCTCTCTCTCTCTCTCTATTTCAGAGGAGTTGTGTAGAGCTCAGTGGGGTGAAAAGGAAAGAAGTAATAAGTAGTTATCCTGTATTGTGTTCTTATCCATGGTGATTTTAAATGCAGTAACTGTAGCAGAGGTTCCGGAACTCTCTGCAGTGCAGCTGATATGGCATGTGTGCATTCCCTTCGATTATCAAAACAAATATCATGGGGTAGGAGAAAACATCACAGACCATTTGATTGGATTCCTTTTTGCTTTGGTTACACTGTTATTCCACAGTTTATCTTGTTTTTTTTGACTGTGTAGGAATAGTATTGCCGTTGTAATCATATTCACAGTGCTTTAATAAGGGTGACCCAGGTTAAGCTGAGATGTCTAATGTTTAATGACAACAGCTTATTGATTCAGTGAGGGCAATGTACTGCACTCCTGAACCATTAGGTATTTTAAATAAATGTTCTGCCATTGGGCTACAATTTCCTCTCTAAAGTATGCTTTATCTCTCTCTCTCCCTCTCTCTCTCTCTCTCTCTCTCTCTCTCTCTCTCTCTCTCTCTCTCTCTCTCTCTCTCTCTCCCTTATCTCTCTCTCTCTCTCTCTCTCTCTCTCTCTCTCTCTCTCTCTCTCTCTCCTTTCTCTCTCTCTCTCTCTCTCTCTCTCTCTCTCTCTCTTTCTCTTTCTTTCTCTCTCTCTCTCTCTCTCTCTTCCTCTTCCCCTCTCCATCTCATGCTCTCCTCTATTTGTTCCTAGGGCCTGACATTTCTCTTCTTTCTCTCTCCCTCTCAGTTTTCCCCTCATTTACTCATTTGTTTCTCTTTAAACTCAGCCTTCAGTGGCGCAATTGAGGCATTAATAGAATAATTAATTCCTCTCATTAGCCTGTTTTTAATTATTTCCATTCCTCTGCGCCCAGTATAAACTCATCATCTGTTTTCATCAAATTGCCCATAAAATCCAAGTGTTGGCATGGTGTATTGTAGCCTAGCATGCAAGCACTTCCTGGCTTTATCAGTGGGGCCTAATGAGGAGACAGTTAGCCCAGACAGAACAAACCTAACGCTAGCTTCAATGCGCACTAAGGGGCACTATGCTAATGCAGCTAATTTAGTGTCCTTGGACCAATCAAGAGGAGAGGTGAAAAGGGCCAAGTCGCTTGCCGGAACTGTTTATGGAGAGGGACTAGAACATGACCCTGAATAGGACTGCAGTGGCCATGCTGTAGCACACTACAATCTGTGTCTGATTTCTCATTTGACAGAAATGTGTAGCCCTTAATAGATTGTATTTGTTTCCGCGTTTACTGGTCCCTTTGAAGACCCCTATTACTACAATACCAAGCTTGTTTATAATTCCACTCAACGGTTAGTTGTACTCAGTGATTGTTTGGTACAGAATAATGATGGTATGATTGGTTGTGGTAATGGCAAGATATCTCTAAAAGGGTTCATCTAACGTTTCAAAATGGAGAAGGAAGCTCATGCGTTGTATCCCTGCAGGCATGTGGGCTTTGTAATGAGATTTGAGAGAGAGAGTGGGAAGATACAGGTCATGGAGAGAGGAAACGGTCAAAACGGAGAGAGACAGAGAGAGAGAGAGAGGGAAAGAGACAGAGGGAACCGGCGAGAGAGAGAGAGAGTGAGGGAAAGAGACAGAGGGAACCGGCGAGATAGAGAGAGAGAGATATTGTAACTTGAGAGTCCACCAGAGCCCTTTTTGGTTTAGAGACCCAAAGCCCACTGTTGCCTCATCAGAACCCAGAACAATTCTACTTCCTGTATTATTACCTGACCCTCTGGTACCCACTCATCTCTGGCCCGGGCTCTGCATGCTTGGCCTCGCTTGGTGTCCATTGGTCATTCTGTTTACCGTATCTAATCATTTAAATGTCTTCTAATTCATACATGTGTGTATTTATTTCATGTACATTTTCTTTTGATGCCTGTGAGTCTGTAACTGACTGTCTGTCTGTTACTGGATGGTACGTTGTTATTTCATTGGCTCTTTTGGTTTGTTTTTGTTTGCATGTTGTCTGGGTTGGGCTTCGTCATGCTTGGTGCCACATGTCTCTCTGTCTTAGTTTGACTGTAGCCAGGCAGCAAGCAGAACCAAGGGCAGCCAACACAAGAAAGGTAAAATAAAACCCAACACAGACCCCCCCCCCCCCCCCACATCCTCCAACCCCCAAAGTCAACTCTTCTCACCCCCCTTCATCCCTCTAAGTTTGCTGGTCTGGCTGTGTGTGTGTGTTCTCTCCACTCCATACCATAGTACATTTCTCTGTAGACAAATAGATAGATGATTGTAAAGCTCTAGTGTGTAGTGTGTAGTGTGTAGTGTGTGGTGTGTAGTGTGTAGTGTGTAGTGTGTAGTGTGTAGTGTGTGGTGTGTGGTATGTGGTGTGTGGTGTGTGGTGTGTAGTGTGTAGTGTGTAGTGTGTAGTGTGTGGTGTGTAGTGTGTAGTGTGTAGTGTGTAGTGTGTAGTGTGTAGTGTGTAGTGTGTAGTGTGTAGTGTGTGGTGTGTGGTGTGTAGTGTGTAGTGTGTAGTGTGTGGTGTGTAGTATGTGGTGTGTAGTGTGTAGTGTGTAGTGTGTAGTGTGTAGTGTGTGGTGTGTGGTGTGTAGTGTGTAGTGTGTAGTGTGTAGTGTGTAGTGTGTAGTGTGTAGTGTGTAGTGTGTAGTGTGTAGTGTGTGGTGTGTGGAGGACTGTGTTTCTGTTTCTGCACTGATTCCCCTGTCTTCTTTCCACCTGAACATATGTACTGGTGTAATGCTTGTAGTGAGGTCTCTGACCGCTTCCTTTGTATATTTTCTTCTCTTTGTGAACTTTGACGGGTGATGTCGCTGTGGTGTCACTTCCTGCTTGGATGACGGTGGTGGTGGTGGGGATGCTGTCGGTTTCCCTGACGTCGTTTTCCTCTCTTTCTCACTTGTTTCTTTGTGTTAGATCAGTGGGGTATAGAGGCATGATCCCAGAAAGAGACAGACCAGATTGTATAGGGAGATAGAGCTGAGGACAAGAGAGAGATAGTGAGAGAGAGATAGGTGAGTATGGATTAAGAGCGGGAAGGACAGGGGCATTCAGGAAAATACCCCGTGAGAAAGAGTGAGGGATGGTAGAACAAGAGGAAGAGGAGAAGACAAATGATAGAGAATGAACAGAGAATGAGGGAGAGGGCGAAGGGCAGTGATAAAGAGGGAGAAGAGGAGAAGGTCTGAGGTGAAACACAGAGAATCAGCACCATCAAGCTTTCCACCGCTTCGCCAGCTCGGTCGCCAGGTTGAGGGTCTGGATGTATGGAGGGTTGCCAGATTGGAGCCCAGTGTGGAGAGGATGGGGATGCAGAAGTTGCACAGATCTAGGATAATCTTACCCTCCCAAAATCATAAGCTTAACCATTAGGGAGGAAATAATAAAACTGACCTTAGAGCAGTGTCCAGGGGCAACTTCATCCTTCTCCTCCCCTTGACCACTCTGTTTCTCTCTCTCTATTGCCAGTGACCAGGACTGTCCTGACTGTCCTTATGATTAGATTAGTATAGCTATAGCCTTTACGTATTTCCAACTGTTTGTGTGTTTCCTGCAGTGTGTGTCTGTGGCGTTTCACTGTGCTGTGTGTGTCTGGGGCGTTTCACTGTGCAGTGTGTGTCTGTGGCGTTTCACTGTGCAGTGTGTGTCTGGGGCGTTTCACTGTGCAGTGTGTGTCTGTGGCGTTTCACTGTGCAGTGTGTGTCTGTTGCGTTTCACTGTGCAGTGTGTGTCTGTGGCGTTTCACTGTGCAGTCTGTGTCTGTGGCGTTTCACTGTGCAGTGTGTGTCTGTGGCGTTTCACCGTGCAGTGTGTGTCTGACGTTTCACTGTGCAGTGTGTGTCTGTGGCGTCTCACCGTGCAGTGTGTGTCTGACGTTTCACTGTGCAGTGTGTGTGAGTGGGGGTGTTTCTCTTTTCATATAATGTGCCACAAGAGAACGGGAGAGGAGGAGTATGAAAAGGAGAGGAAAAGGGGGAATATATCAATTGGAAGGGAACAACACACCGCTGGCCAGTGGAGATGGAAGAACAATAGTGTTGTTGTTGTTTCAGGGCAGAGCTGTCAGTGACTGTGATTCCCCCCTCTTCTCACTCTCTCTCTCTCTTTCTCTCTCTTCCTTCCTCCTCTTTTTCTCCCCCTCCCATCTTATCGCAACAGAGGGAAAAGCGATGGAGCATTTCGTCTGCCGGAGGTGAAAAGAACTCTTCGAGTGTAAGTAGAGAAGAGAAGTGGCAGGCAGAGGAAAGAGGGATGGGGGAGAGGGAAGGAGCGAGAGGTGGACTGAGGGAGGCAGAGAGAGAGGTAGATGGAGGGAGAGGAGAGGAGAGAGAGGTGGACTGAGGGAGGCAGAGAGAGAGGTAGATGGAGGGAGAGGAGAGGAGAGGAGAGAGAGGTGGACTGGGGAGGCATAGAGAGAGGTAGATGGAGGGAGAGGAGAGGAGAGAGAGGTGGACTGAGGGAGTCAGAGAGAGAGGTAGATGGAGGGAGAGGAGAGGAGAGAGAGGTGGACTGAGGGAGGCAGAGAGAGAGGTAGATGGAGGGAGAAGAGAGGAGAGAGAGGTGGACTGTGGGAGGCAGAGAGAGATGTAGATGAGGGAGAGGAGAGAGAGGTGGACTGGGGGAGGCATAGAGAGAGGTAGATGGAGGGAGAGTAGAGGAGAGAGCGGTAGATGGAGAGAGAGGAGAGGAGAGAGAGGTAGATGGAGAGAGGCAGAGAGAGAGGTAGATGGAGGGAGAGGAGAGGAGAGAGAGGTGGACTGAGGGAGGCAGAGAGAGAGGTAGATGGAGGGAGAGGAGAGAGAGGTGGACTGAGGGAGGCAGAGAGAGAGGTAGATGGAGAGAGAGGAGAGAGGCACAACTGAGTTAGCGTAGCCTCCCAGGGATAAAGTTATGCTTGACAGCAGCATTACCCACATTTCTGCATTACAAAATGTTGCTTCGCTGGCGTTTAGCATTCAAATTGCCTCCCAGATTATGCTTTTTGCATTCATTCTGCCAACTGTCAGCCCGAGACAACGCAGGGAGATTTACATTCAGGCTAATATCGCCTCCTGGTGGTCAGTGTAGTCACAACAGGCTGTGTGGATCACTGAGGAAATCAAATCAAATCAAAACACATTTCCCCAAGGTGTCTCTCCTATGATAGAGGCAGGTTCATACATATTGGGCTGTTGTTTCAATTGCATCATGTACAAGGTGTGTGTGTGTGTGTGTGTGTGTGTGTGTGTGTGTGTGTGTGTGTGTGTGTGTGTGTGTGTGTGTGTGTGTGTGTGTGTGTGTGTGTGTGTGTGTGTGTGTGTTTTCTGTGACACAGAGAGACAGGTGTAGTTAGTATTTTATTGACAGTGGTAGATGGGGAAGGCGAAATGGAGATAGCGAGAGGAGAAGGAACTGGACAGAGAGATAGGTAACAGTGGGAGCATGTTAACGAACAGCATGACTCTCTGCTTATATTAGCCAATATTCTTCACTCTCCAAAATCCAAACACACACACACACACACACACACAGAAAGGGCACACGGGGTGTGGCAGTGCCATCGATTTTGTCAAAATGTACTCAAATACGCACCCAGATACACACACATCACATTTTCATCAGAGGGGGTAGTAGGAAGTGCCTGCCAGAGAATCCATTTAGAGGTGGGAGGTGTTTTTCAAAATGGCCACCTCAGTGAAATAACAACATATGACATCAGAGATGGTATAGAAGCGAGACTATCCCTTGTAATATGGGTTGAACACTGTGGTGGTGGGATCCAGAATGAGCCAACGTAACAGTCGTTGGATAAACCATCCAAGCAACTCGATGAGGAAATCACCTAGAGGGTGTTATATTCCTTCCCTCTAATATCCATGCTACAGAGTTCTGTGTGATTTATTAAGTAATAAGCATCAATTCCAAATGGTTCAGCCAAGGATTCTCTGACTCTCGTCCAACACAGCTACTGGCTTTCTGAGTGTGCAGGGTTTTGATTCAGCCCTGCAGCAACACACCTGATTCAGCTAATTATGGCCCAGAGGTTAAACCATAATTAGTTGAATATTCAAATCAGATGTGTCACTGCAGGGCTTGAACTAAGGCCTGATCACCTAGTAGCTTTTCCAGAGAGTTATTCCAGATTAATAACCCATTAGGCCATTTTTGCAAACATAGAAATGGAATCATTGTAGATTATAGAAGATATAGAAGATTTGTGGAGTGGTTGAAAAACGAGTTTTAATATATATATATATATATATAGATGCAAAAAGTGAAAATCAATCCCAGAACAACAGCAGGGACATGGTGAAGATGCTGAAGGAAACAGGTACAAAAGAGTCTATATCCACAGTAAAACGAGTCCTGTATCGACATAACCTGAAAGGTCTCTCAAGCAAGGAAGAAGCAACTGCTCCAAAACAGCCACAAAGCCATTATGTAATGTTTAGAGGAAAAAAGGGGGAGGCTTGCAAGCCGAAGAACACCATCCCAACGTGAAGCACGGGGGTGGCAGCATCATGTTGTGCTTTGCTGCAGGAGGGGCTGATGCACTTCACAAAATAGATGGCAGCATGAGGAGTGAAAATTGTGTGGATATATTGAACCAACATCTCAAGACAGTCATGAAGTTAAAGCTTGGTCGCAAATGAGTGTTCCAAATGGACAATGACCCCAAGCATACTTCCAAAGTTGTGGCAAAATGGCTTAAGGACAAAAAAGTCAAGGTATTGGAGTTGCCATCACAAATCCCTGACCTCAATCACATAGGAAATTTGTGGGCAGAACTGAGCAAGGAGGCCTACAAACCTGACTCAGTTACACCTTAAAGGCAATGCTACCAAATACTAATTGAGTGTATGTAAACTTCTGACCCACTGGGAATGTGATTAGATGAAAGAAATAAAAGCTGAAATAAAAAATTCTCTCTACTATTATTCAGACATTTCACATTCTTAAAATAAAGTGGTGATTGTAACTGACCTAAGACAGGCAATTTTTACTAGGATTAAATGTCAGCAATTGAAAAACTGAGTTTAAATGTATTTGGCTAAGGTGTTTGTAAACTTCCGACTTCAACTGTACATGAAAGGCCCATTGGCAGAACGTGTGAAGCGATCACAGAGCCTGCCAGATGAGTCCAGTGAGAGCCAGGACAGATGAATCCATCTGGGAGATGGAGATGGAGATGTTGGTCAGGGAGACAGCAGGTAGCCTTGACCTAAAAAAGAATTGATCATGATGCTAAAGGTGAACTAATCTAGAACAGTATCTGTATTGAGTTTGTGAGATGTTAGCATTTATGTGGTGTAGTCAGGTGCATTTTCTTTAGTAAGGTTTATTATCTAGGTTGATTCATTTACATGAGCTGGTTTTATACCACTATGCAACGTGCCTTTCAATTCAGAAGTTGCCATACCTTGCACCACAAATGAGGTGGTTTGCTGTGATAAACCATCAACATGTCTCTGAAGAATGAATGTGTCAATGTTTCTCTGAAGAATCAATGTGTCGATGTTTCTATGAAGAATTAATGTGTCAATGTTTCTATGAAGAATCAATGTGTCAATGTTTCTCTGAAGAATGAATGTGTCAATGTTTCTCTGAAGAATGAATGTGTCAATGTTTCTCTGAATAATGAATGTGTCAATGTTTCTCTGAATAATGAATGTGTCAATGTTTCTCTGAAGAATCAATGTGTCGACGTTTCTATGAAGAATGAATGTGTCAATGTTTCTCTGAAGAATGAATGTGTCAATGTTTCTCTGAATAATGAATGTGTCAATGTTTCTCTGAAGAATCAATGTGTCGATGTTTCTATGAAGAATGAATGTGTCAATGTTTCTCTGAAGAATCAATGTGTCGATGTTTCTATGAAGAATTAATGTGTCAATGTTTCTATGAAGAATCAATGTGTCAATGTTTCTATGAAGAATTAATGTGTCAATGTTTCTATGAAGAATCAATGTGTCAATGTTTCTCTGAAGAATCAATGTGTCAATGTTTCTTTAAAGAATCAATGTGTTTATTTTTTATTTTTTATTTCACCTTTATTTAACCAGGTAGGCTAGTTGAGAACAAGTTCTCATTTGCAACTGCGACCTGGCCAAGATAAAGCATAGCAGTATGAGCAGACAACACAGAGTTACACATGGAGTAAACAATTAACAAGTCAATAACACAGTAGAAAACAAAGGGGGAGTCTATATACAATGTGTGCAAAAGGCATGAGGTAGGCGAATAATTACAATTTTGCAGATTAACACTGGAGTGATAAATGATCAGATGGTCATGTACAGGTAGAGATATTGGTGTGCAAAAGAGCAGAAAAATAAATAAATAAAAACAGTATGGGATGAGGTAGGTGAGAATGGGTGGGCTATTTACCAATAGACTATGTACAGCTGCAGCGATCGGTTAGCTGCTCAGATAGCTGATGTTTGAAGTTGGTGAGGGAGATAAAAGTCTCCAACTTCAGCGATTTTTGCAATTCGTTCCAGTCACAGGCAGCAGAGTACTGGAACGAAAGGCGGCCAAATGAGGTGTTGGCTTTAGGGATGATCAGTGAGATACACCTGCTGGAGCGCGTGCTACGGGTGGGTGTTGCCATCGTGACCAGTGAGCTGAGATAAGGCGGAGCTTTACCTAGCATGGACTTGTAGATGACCTGGAGCCAGTGGGTCTGGCGACGAATGTGTCAATGTTTCTCTGAAGAATCAATGTGTCAATGTTTCTGAAGAATCAATGTGTCAATGTTTCTCTGAAGAATCAACAGACACAAACACATCCATAATAATGCACAATATGAAGGTCTGAAGGGTTGCTTTGGGATTGGATTGTTCTGAAGTATCCCCATGAGTTTATAAACAGCTGGTCTCATGGGTAGATTTAACTTTAACATGCAAACACTGACCTTAGCAGTCTAGGATCAGCTTAACCTCCACAGATCCTAACCTTAACCATAAGGGGTGCAAATCTCAAAACTGACCTTAGATCAGCTAGCCAGGTGAAGCTTCACCCTGCTCCATTGTTAAATAATAATGAAAAATAAGAATTTGTTGTATTTAATTACGTACGCAAAAAAAAAAGATCTGAAATTCCATGTCTCCTGTGTGTGTTTGACATTTGACCCCATGCAGGACAAGTCGACTCCGACCCAAGATGACCAGCACTCCTGGGACAGCTTCAAGACCATGACCCCTGAGCTGTCCATTGTGCCGGGGGAGCAGAAGGACAGGATGGAGCTGCACAACAAGACCACCTGGGACTCCTCGTCTGCCAACACACCTGACACGTCCGAGGGGGATTTCCAGACTGAAGTGTGATGAGGCAGAGAAACACACACACACACACACACACACACACACACACACACACACACACACACACACACACACACACACACACACACACTCTCACTCACACACTCTCACTCACACACACACACACACACACACACACACACACACTCACACTCACACTCACACTCACACTCACACACACACACACACACACACACACACTCACACTCACACTCACACTCACACTCACACAGTTTCAAGCGTAGACTAACAGGTAGCCACATGTACATACATAGACAGACACACAGCACTCCTCCAAACCGCTCTTCACATCCTAAAATCTGCTCTCTAAAGGATGATATAATTTGTTTACTGCTAATGTGGACAAGGACAAAGCAAAGACAACTGTTCTCTTCTATATTTTCAAACAGACTTTAAATGAGAGAACAGGGCTTGAAAGAGACGGACTGAGAAACTGAGAAATTTTTAAATGGACAAAAAAACAAACAAAACTTTCTGAAAAATGTCTTGGTTTTATTCACTGGAAAAAAGGATTCTCTTTCACCTGTTTGATGATTTGAAAAAAAAATGAATATTTCTGCACCGTTCTGTTCTTTTTATAGAGAAGAAATCTCACTGATGTTTGGCACACTGTTAAACCCCTTAGGCTCCCTCTCTTCATTTCTCTCCTTCTTTCCCTTCTAATGGATGACGCAAGCACTCGTTTTTTCTTCTGGTTTTTTGGAGGGGTTGGGGAGGGGCAAGTAGGGAGTAAGAACGGATCATTGACATGTGACCTCTGCTTTTGCCAAGTCTCACACTCTTCTCTCGTCATCCTTTTTCAATGTCTTGTTTTCTCCTTTTTGTATTGTTATGATTTTAGTTATGATGTCCCTTCTCTTTGGTTCAATTTTTTTTTAGCAACAAAAACAATTTGTGACAAAACAACCTTCAACTGAGTTTGTTGTTGTCTCATTGTCTATCTCTTATATGAAAGTCCTCTTTTATTTTGAGTTTCCGTTCGTGCTTGTGCTGCCTTTTCCATGCTGAATTTTAAAGAGTGATTTATTACCCATCTGTGATACGTGAGCTTGCTTTCTGAGGCAACATGTTCTTAACGGTACACCTGTGGGAATTGAGCGAAGGGTATCATCCAGATTTACGCACATTTCCATCGCTCTTTTTCCAGTTCAGTAAAAAAAGTATTTCAAAGTCTTGAAACATTTGAATCAATTACAGACATAACCAACCAAAGCTGTCTTTCTGTCAGGAGAGTATAGCCTATCTGAAAGTGTTGCTGTAGTATTTCCCTTCCCTCCATATGGATCCCAGGTCTTGTTATAAGTGTATTTCAATTATTCTTACTCCCACTGCTTTAGGTGCTGTATCGATCACTGTGCCATGCATCTGCTCTCAGCCCCTCAAGAAAACAGGGAAATAAAGTCATCTATAGTTTCATATGCAAGGACCCAAGGTGCTTTTGCTACTCAGCTTGTCCATAGTTGTCTTGGTTGTGAATGAAAGAAGCAAAACAAGGAATAGGTGGATAGTTAGGATAGCAACTCAACCCAAATGTTCCACTTTGGTCAGAAACGCCGACAGGGCTTTTGTGGAAAATGTAGACAGGTGTGAAATCAAAGTATATCCCCAAACATGTTCATTGTATTCCCCTCTCTCTCTCTCTCTCTCTCTCTCTCTCTCTCTCTCTCTCTCTCTCTCTCTCTCTCTCTCTCTCTCTCTCTCTCTGTCTCGCTCTCTCGCTCTTCCTCTTTCTCCCTCTATTCTATTCTTCTCTCTCTGTTTATCTCTCTCACTCGCAGTCTGTCTCACTGTTTCTCTCACTCTCGCATTCCTCACTCCACCATGGATTCATGTAACAGTGTAGTCCTTCTATCAGCCTTTCTATCAGTGCACTAAATAGGTAATAGAGTGCCATTTGGGACGCAGACAAATCACTTTTGAGTTGACTATATAAAGTTAACTTTGTTTTCCAAATTGAAAACATCAGACACAAAAAAACACCCACACCTGACTGTTTTAATACTACACTCTTAGAAAAAACACCCACACCTGACTGTTTTAATACTACACTCTTAGAAAAAAAGGTGCCATCTAGAAACTTAAAGGGTTCTTCGGCTGTCCCCTTAGGAGGATCATTGAAAAAACATTTTTGGTTGCAGGTAGAATCATTATGCGTTCCATGTAGAACTCTTTCTACAGAGGGTCTACCTGGACCCCAAAAGAGTTCTACCTGGAACCAAAAAAGGGTTATCCTGTGGGGACAGATGAATAACCTTTTTGGAATCTTTTTTCAAAGAGTAAATAGCACCCATCCTCTAATTCACTATACTCTTGACTCGCCACTCCCTTCACTAAGCACTGAGAGTTGGTTAGAGAGATGAGGTGTTTTAAAGGTATACCTCCTGGAGGGCACATCTCCAGGGTTAGTCCTTACACACTCCTTAGCAGATGTGCAATACCTCCCAAGTAGACGAGGGCTGTGGAGACCAGTCTCACTGGTCTCTAGTATATGAGAGAAAGAGAGAGAGGAGGGATGAGAAAGAGAACAAGCGAGATTGACAGGACAGAATACAATGAGAGAAAAGAGAGTGATATCAAATCAGTGAGAGAAAGAGTTATAGAGTGAGAGTAAGGGAGAGCTAAATAGGTAGAGAGAGAGAGAACTAGAGATGGAGAGCAGTGGTGAGCTCTAACAGTAATTATCCAGGGGAATGTCCTGACATTTGTCCTGACATTTTCCGAGGCTGCCCTCAAACCATCTGTGTAAAGATCCCTAATGGTACAGTGTGGAACACACACACAGATGGCAAGACAAGAGAGCCTGCCTCTCCAACCTTTACCGCTAATCAGCTGATATGCAGCTCTAGCAGGAGCTAGAGACGCTGATCTAAGGTCAGTTTTGCATTTCCTCTCCCTAATGGTTTGGGTTAGAAATGTGGGCAGGGTAAACTGATCCCAGATCATTTTCTAATGGCTACTTATCTCTGACTCATCATACAACTGTGAAGGGAACGTTTATGATAGGTACTCACACAGAGGAACGGCTGATGGTATCCTAATCCTTGTTCTGTCCTAATCCTAATACCAAATGCCATTACCAGGTTGATAAATGCCACACTAGAGAGACAGGTAAGTGAGAGAGTGGGGATGCAACTTCCTGAATTGACAAACTTCTACAGATCCTCAAGATCACTAGTGTTTAAATTGGTCCATGATCATGTGACTGTTCCTAAATCTGTTTCATTTCATCAATCAGTGTCCACTTCCTTGGTGATCACCTCTGATCTTTTCTGGGCTACCAGAAAACCCATCTGATTAATACAGAAGAGAACTTCTCTAACTCTAAAGCGATGTGTTGTGTTAGTTTGTTTGTCATGGGCTTTTGAAAGTTTCAGACTATGACTATACAATCTGTCAACGAGAACTTCAATCATTAAACTTCAAAACAGTGAATCCTGTAAAGATTTAGTGAATTGCACAGATGAGGTATTGAAAGCAGTATGTTTGAAAATTATCTTCAGAGTGTGTGGTTTGGTGCAAGAATATGATAAATTTGCTAAACTCTAGATAAATGAGAGGAAGAGAAACATAAACTCTGATCTTGGACTACAGAGGTTACCCTCCAACCTACCATGCTTGAGATGTTGACCTAGCTTCTCATACAACCATCAACGCTCTCCCACTGGTGTTACAAAAGAAAGTCCCTCCTTCCTTTTCCTCCCACATTCATGTTTTTTTATACATAAGACTGTACAAAGTAGTCCTCTGTTTTCATAGAGTGTCTTTTTTATATGAAAATAAATTTTCAAATTGACTCAAGTGTGTCATGTTGATACCTGGTGGTTTGGGCCCTTGTCAGAGAACTACTGGAGCTTGGATACAAGTGTGTGTTCTGTTCTCTTGTCAGAGAACTACTGGAGCCTGGATACAAGTGTGTGTTCTGCTCTCTTGTCAGAGAACTACTGGAGCCTGGATAGCTGTGTGTGTTGTGCTCTTTTGTCAGAGAACTACTGTAGCCTGGATACCAGTGTGTGTTATGCTCTCTTGTCTGAGAACTACTGTAGCCTGGATACCAGTGTGTGTTATGCTCTTGCCAGGGCCGGGTACTGACTGATATGCTGTAGTTCGTGGTCCACAACATCATCATACTCAAGGCAATGTATTTCAGTAAATGCAATCCACTTCACTGAATGGAGTTTATCTCAATGAAAGTACTGTATGCTGGGCATGAGATTCAAGTCAGAGTTAAGGTGGTGGATATGCACTTTAAAGAATTGTCATGCCAAATATTGGAGTTGGCCAGATAGCAAAAAAATATTTGGGACCAGGCTAGAAACAGATCTGAGACCAGGCTAGAAACAATCTAGGACCAAGCTAGAAACAAATCTGGGACCAGGCTAGAAACAATCTGAGACTGAGCTAGAAACAGATCTGGGACCAGGCTAGAAACAATCTGAGACCAGGCTAGAAACAATCTGGGACCAGGCTAGAAACAGATCTGGGTCCAAGCTAGGAACAATCTGAGACCAAGCTAGAAACAGATCTGGGACCAGGCTAGAACCCTGATCTGGGACCAGGCTAGAACCCTGATCTGGGACCAGGCTAGAACCCTGATCTGGGACCAGGATAGAACCATGATCTGGGACCAGGATAGAACCATGATCTGGGACCAGGCTAGAATCCTGATCTGGGACCAGGATGGAACCCTGATCTGGGACCAGGCTAGAACCCTGATCTGGGACCAGGCTAAAACACTGCATATTACACTTCCAATTGTCATTTGATTGACACTGTCATATTGATGAATCAATATCAACAAAGTGACAACAAACAAAGTGCAACAAGAAGTTTGTTAAATAGTGTTGTTCAGGGATACTCTGTGTACTTGTGTTGGTGCAGCGCTACTGAGTCGAGTGAGAGCATACAACACAGTGCACACGCCTCATACACCCATCGCCTGCTCCCAGAGGCTTGTGGGTAATTAAGTGAGAGCGCAGATGGGTCCGCCCACGTGGCGGCCATATATCACCTCAGGAGAGGCCACTGAGAGGTAGAGAGGAAACAAGTGGAAGGACTAAAAGGAGGACTGAATGGAAATGTGAAGAAGAGATCAAAGAGAAAGTGAATAAGAATAGGATACAGAGAGAGGGAGAGAGAGAGGGAGAGAGAGAGGGGGAGAGAGAGAGAGAGAGAGAGAGAGAGAGAGAGAGAGAGAGAGAGAGAGAGAGAGAGAGAGAGAGAGAGAGAGAGTGACAGAGAAGGGAGACATTGATCCATACTCCATTGAATACTTTATTGATCCATTTCCTATTTCTGAGAGCAAACGCTTTGAACTCCCATCACAAGTTCTCCCAGAGGCTTTTGGGTAATTAACTGACCGCTGACGTGCTAAGTCACCCAGGGAGAAGCCACTCGGAGATTTGCGTTCACACAGGAAGGGATAGTTAGGGAAAGAGGGAAAGAAGAGGAGTAGGAGGTGACCGAGAGAAAGACAGACATGAAAATGGCAAAGACAAAAAGGTCAAGAGAGAAAAAAAGAAAATGAAAGCGGGAGAAAGAAGTGAGAGTAAAACGTGAGAAAGCAAGGAGAGATCCAGTCCAGCTGTGCTATATCTCTCTATGGGACAGCACTAAAAGACATTGAGAGGCAAGAACAGAGACCATTTGAGGGAGGCAGAGTCAGACCACGGGAAAGAAAACAGGGAAATTCCATTGGCTTGATGCTGGTGTCATGTTTCCCTGTCCTGAAACTCCCCGTTCTGGGGCCGGCAGATGTTTCAATCCCCTAGGCTCTGCCTCGACTCTGCTCTGGCAGAGAAATACACAGAACAAAGGTGATGAATGGATAGGGAGGAGAGGAGAAGAGAGGGACTTGGTCGTATAGTTACTTAAGGTCAGATGAAAACTTGTGTGATTTCGTTCAAACTACTGGTCTTGAAATTGTACTCTAGTCTTACAATGCATTATAGGGTGATATGGCTGCATTCCAAACACTTAAAAGACACACCCTATCCTCTCAGTCCTCAAATTCCGTGAATACTTCTGATGACATATCGTGACGAGTTACACTTGCGGGGCAAGAGGCGAGGGAGGAAGGAAAGATTTTTAAATGGACTGCCCTCGCCCGGATATTCATCCCGGTAGGTAGCTTGTGAGTGCGTTATATGCGCTACAGTCAATTATGATTGCATGTCTACTTACATTACCTATATAATTATTAATATACACCTACTGTATGATAGCTAGCAAATGAATTAGCTAACTAACGTTAGCCTGCCTAGCTACTTCTGAAGAAGGAAAATGTTTTATTTCTACAATTTCCAAAGCTAATCAAACAAAAACATCATACATTTTACAAGACGTGTTTGTGCATTAGTAACTTATTTGCATTCATTTTTATTTACACTTGTATGTTGACTCCATATTGACATTGAGGTTTTACATTTTGGCTGACTCTTCTTAGAGGATCGCGAATCATCCCAAATTGAATTATGTGGTGTTTCAGGCCCCAAAGTGAACATTATTGTACTTCATTAAAAACGAGGTCTGAGGGGATAACTTTGCAAACTTCCCTTGCTTGGCTAATCATTTGGACCGATGACAAATATGGCCGTGGGGATTCCCCCAAGGGCATAAGGAGAGGAGGGTAAGGAGAGGGTAAGGAGAGGGTAAGTGGACGAGGGTGTGTCTTTTCTGACTTTGAAATGCAGCCTATAAATGCAATAAAAATGCATTTTAGACACAGGTGACTGAAAGACAGTATTACCAAGAAAATCACCCTGCACATTTTGCCTTAGAAATGAATGTAGTTATAACAGTTAGGGCTACCGTATAGTCGTGTAACCAACGATTACAGATGAAAACTGTCATGTAAATAAAATAACCGCCTTCATAACTGGCGGGGGAGGGGGGTTTACGGACCGTTGACTGAAGACGGGACAGCTAGGCATTCTTGCAGTTGAGTCTGTTTTTCCAAGGATACATGGACTCTTTACAGCCTGATGAAACGGTTGCTCTTTGCTGAGACATGCAAGGTGTTGTCGCAACAACCCCTTTCTGCAGCCGTGCAGTCAGGAACGGAGGAGAGGAGACTACGTGTGTCTTAATATACTGTCTTTTTTTTGTTTATTTTTGCTATTCAAATGATTACAATGGCTACTGCGGTCATTTGGCTGACCAATAACCATCATCCAAAGTTCCATGACCGGCACAGCTTTCATAACAGTCCTAAAGCATTTTAACAGTGGTTGTAAATAGATTATTACAGGAAGTATGACCAGGCAGCTCAGTTGACCTCATCCATAACATTATGGATCAGATCCCCCTAAGTGCCTCTCTATGGCACACTCTAAATGTTGGCTCCAGCCCTTGGCATTGGCATGGACGGGAGAGTGACTGAATCTGGGCAACTGCCCTGTCACAATGGCATTGGAATCCTGTCTATCAGAATAGGCTTCCGTTGCGCTTCATCAACATTCTAGTCTCACTGAAGCATAGAGTGGTCCACTGCAGAGACCCTAGCAGAGCACTGGAGTGAACATCAAAGCACTGGAGCGAGCGATTGTAGACAATGGCTTGTTGCGGAGCCTGCCAAGAGCTCTGGAGTGTTTGGCATAATGCAGCAGTGTCGTGGGGGAGATTGAAGGACTCAAAGTAGCTGGGATGAACTCCACCCGAGCTATCACACATGCACCTGCTTCCAAACAAACACATGACCATATGCCTTACATTAGTGTCCTCTTGTCTATGCTAATGTCAAGCATCACCCAAGCATTGTAGGAACCACAAATTGTCCATCCAGACAATTATTTTCTAACCCTAACAAGGGGTACTGGCACGACTGCTTTAAAGTGCTGTAATTGGAGAGTCAACGTCACTGCTTCTGGCCCTGCTCAGACTCTTTCACTACAGTGTCAAGTGTTTCCCACCTTCCATGGATGTCTGAGAAGGAGGGGTGAGAAGGTGTGATATTCTCCAGCGGAGGTGCCTCGTAGCTGGGGTAATGAGACAGCACACCCAGCATCGCTTTCCAGTACCAGCTGCCTGGTGACAGATGACCAGAAGTAAAAGCTCTAAATGAGCCACTTCACACTTCCATGCTACTTGTCACACACACACACACACACACACACACACACACACACACACACACACACACACACACACACACACACACACACAGTGGGTTTCTCCATGGCTAAGGCTTTTTCACATCCAATTGAACTGGAAATTACAAACTGGGTGTGATGTTATTCTCAGCAGGTGCTTACATGGGTATGACCGCTGTCCAATAAAAGGAGTGGGAGATATTAACCTAGACACACTTGTCAAACACCTTTTTCAATGAGAGAAGGTCTTGTGATTTTCTCCAATGATATGCAATAACTAAAGGCAAGAGTTTTGTTTTAACATGACAGTCACAGGGCTAAGGCTTGACTCAGATTGTTTTAACATGACAGTCCCAGGGCTAAGGCTTGACTCAGATTGTTTTAACATGACAGTCCCAGGGCTAAGGCTTGACTCAGATTGTTTTAACATGACAGTCCCAGGGCTAAGGCTTGACTCAGATTGTTTTAACATGACAGTCCCAGGGCTAAGGCTTGACTCAGATTGTTTTAACATGACAGTCCCAGGGCTAAGGCTTGACTCAGATTGTTTTAACATGACAGTCCCAGGGCTAAAGCTTGGGAAGACATAGAAAGTTTCAAACACACACACTAGTGACTTCCATATTCACGACACATGCGTTTTCCCTTCCTTTCAACCCATCTAGTACTTTCCTTTGTTCCCTCCCCCTCTTTTTCTCATGGGGCATTATTTCACTCACCACTCATTCTTTCTGTCCCTTTTTCTATATGACTATATCTCTGTCTGTGTTTCTGATCTAATCTGCATCTTCTTCTTCCTACCACCAGTCTATTAAGCCTTGTGAGACAAGTATGGCACACGCTCACTACACACCACACAAAAATAGTTATATCTAGAACTGAAAAGGGTTCTTCAGTTGTCTCCATAGGGGAACCCTTTGAAGAACCCATTTTGGTTCCAGATACAACGCGTTTGCGTTTCATGTACCACCCTTTCCACAGAGGGTTCTACATGGAACCCCAAAGAGTTCTACCCGGAAACCAAAAAGGGTTGTATCTGGAACCAAAAAGGGTTCGACTTGGGGACAGCCACAGAACCCTTTTGGAACCCCTTTACATAGCATACAGAGAACATACGTTTCACAATCTCCTTTCCTCTCCTTTCTCTCCCTTTTTTCATTCCTCCTTTCATGGAAGACGAGGAGTCTCCGCCTCGGCTGCCTGGAGAATGGTTTGAGATAAAAGAAACAGTGCATATAGGGACCAAGCCTCGCCTTCGGGGAGGGAAACATTATTTGATCCCACTCTAAGAGCCACTCCGCGCTAAGCCAAGCATAGCCAAGCCAACCCACGGCAAGACAGGAATAGAGCCTTCCCCATCCGCTGCTTCAGTTAATAGATCGCAACTGACTGGGGGAATTGGTTGGGATTCGACGTAACAGCGGCAAAGCTATACGTACAGTACATCAAGGCGCCTTTGAGTTTCTTGTGTGACTTGTTATCATACGTGAATACGTATACATACTGAACTTCTTGAGGCTCGTCTGTGACTCGTCCGTCAGACGACTTCCTTGTTTCCAATGCATCTCTCATCCCGCTCCATTGGCTGTGTAACAAATGAATTAGCTAGACACACATTACACTGTCTAGACTAGACCGAGCTTCCTTCCATCTGCCTGATAGAGTGACCCAAATATAGTATTGAAAGATCCAGCAACTCACACTGTCGCCGATGCTTCAATATTTCATGCTCATTGCTTGCTGAATAACAATGACTACACGATTTTAGTTTTTACATACTTCTTCTTTCGCAAACTCACAGTTCCTTTATAGGAAAACATGAAAACCAAGGCTAAAATGGACATGAGTCATACGTTCAAGTGGAAGGACAAAGTAAAGGACAAGACTAATGCCTACCCTCCGTCGACCCACACAGCCATCTTACATCCAGGCCTATCAGAAGCTCTTACAGCTGCAGGAAGGTTTATATTTTTCCTCCCTCATCAATGTTTCGCAAGTAGTCAAGAACCAGCTGAGCTTTTTGAGCTGTGTATGCACCTGTAAATAAGCAGACTAAATGTGTCCTAATGCATTCTTGTTTCGATTGGTCACACTTTCCGGTCTTTGAAAATAAATGCACAAACAGAGAAGAGTGAGGTTAATGGAACGGCTTCCTG
>NC_143039.1:64171114-64193614 GCF_057628025.1 Oncorhynchus mykiss
CTCACTCTCTATCCCCCCTCTATCCCTCTCCCTCTCTCCCTAGCTCCATCTTTCTCTCCATCCCCCTTCTATCCCTCTACCTCTCTCCCTAGCTCCTTCTCTCTCTCATCCCCTTCTCTATCCCTCTACCTCTCTCCCTAGCTCCATCTCTCTCCATCCCCATATCTATCCCTCGACCTCTCTCCCTAGCTCCTTCTCTCTCTCTATCCTCCCTCTCTATCCAGCTACCTCTCTCCCGAGCTCCATCTCTCTCCATCCCCCATATCTATCCATCTACCTCTCTCCCTAGCTCCATCTCTCTCTCCGTCCTCCATCTCTATCCATCTACCTCTCACCCTAGCTCCTTCTCTCTCTCCATCCCCCATCTCTATCCCTCTACCTCTCTCCCTAGCTCCATCTCTCTCTCCATCCTCCACCTCTATCCATCTACCTCTCTCTCTAGCTCCTTCTCTCTCTCTCTCCATCCCCATCTCTATCCCTCTACTTCTCTCCCTAGCTCCATCTCTCTCTCTATCCCCCCTCTATCCCTCTACCTCTCTCCCTAGCTCCTTCTCTCTCTCCATCCCCATATATATCCCTCTACCTCTCTCCCTAGCTCCATCTCTCTCCATCCCCCCTCTATCCCTCTACCTCTCACCCTAGCTCCTTCTCTCTCTCCATCCCCATCTCTATCCCTCTACCTCTCTCCCTAGCTCCATCTCTCTTTCCATCCCCATCTCTATCCCTCTACCTCTCTTCCTAGCTTCTTCTCTCTCCACCTCCCTTCTCCATTCATCTCTCCCTCTACTCACTGCTCCTCTCTTCTCTCCCCTGAAGGCAGTTCTTCCCTCTCTCCCTTTTTCCACCCCCTACCTCTAAGGCTTATGGGAGTTTCAGCTCTCTCAGCTCTCTCCCCCCCCCCCCTCCCCTCCCTCTCAGGGGGGACAGGACCATGCCTTTGGACCAGGCACACCTCATTTCCCATGCAACTATTCATCAGAGTGGCAATGCAAGCACTTTTTTTCTACGATCCATGGCCTTTCAGCTACTAACTAGGGCGTACATTATGCTAAGAAAAACAATTGTATGCCTGCAGCTGTAGTTTGTCACTATTGGCTTGCCATAGAACTGTTATGGTGTATTTGGGGACTCTGCTGCCCTGTTGTCTCACTGCTTCAGGGGAGAGTTTCCTCTCTCTTTCATTTTGAGGCCATGAGTGACAATGCCGGTAAGTTATCTGACATTTCTGACCACCCAGAGGCTGTGTGTGTGGGAGTGTGTGTGTGTGCATGTGTGTGTGCGCGTGTGTGTGTGTATGTGTGTGTGTGTGTTTTTGTCTGTGTACGTGTGTACGTGTGTGTGTACGTGTGTGTAAGTGTTTTTGTCTGTGTACGTGTGTAAGTGTTTTTGTCTTTGTACGTGTGTGTAAGTGTTTTTGTCTGTGTACGTGTGTGTAAGTGTTTTTGTCTGTGTACGTGTGTAAGTGTTTTTGTCTGTGTACGTGTGTGTAAGTGTTTTTGTCTGTGTACATATGTGGAAGTGTTTTTGTCTGTGTACGTGTGTAAGTGTTTTTGTCTGTGTACGTGTGTGTAAGTGTTTTTTTCTGTGTACGTGTGTGTAAGTGTTTTTGTCTGTGTACGTGTGTAAGTGTTTTTTTCTGTGTACGTGTGTGTAAGTGTTTTTGTCTGTGTACGTGTGTAAGTGTTTTTTTCTGTGTACGTGTGTGTAAGTGTTTTTTTCTGTGTACGTGTGTGTAAGTGTTTTTGTCTGTGTACATATGTGGAAGTGTTTTTGTCTGTGTACGTGTGTAAATGTTTTTGTCTGTGTACGTGTGTGTAAGTGTTTTTGTCTGTGTACGTGTGTGTACGTGTGTGTGTGTCTACGTGTGTGTGTGTGTGTGTACGTGTGTACGTGTGTGTACGTGTGTACTTGTGTGTGTACGTGTGTACGTGTGTGTGTACGTGTGTGTGTGTCTGTGTACATATGTGTGTGTGTGTGTGTGTGTGTGTGTGTGTACGTGTGTACGTGTGTGTACGCGTGTGTGTGTGTGTGTACGTGTGTACGTGTGTGTGTGTGTGTGTGTGTGTGTACGTGTGTACGTGTGTACGTGTGTACGTGTGTGTGTGTGTGTGTGTGTGTGTGTGTGTGTGTGTGTGTGTGTGTGTGTGTGTGTACGTGTGTGTGTGCGCTTGTACCTTGCTCTCTCTTCCCCCCTTTTCTCCACCGTTCACTACCTTTCACTCTCTCCATGTCTCTTCCTGTCCCAATCCTGTTAGAATGACTTCAGAACTGCAGATTTCTCTGGGCTGAGATTTACATTGATTTAATCATTTCTAGAATGATTGAATCTAATTGTAAATTATTTCCCCAAGGTGTCTCTCCTATGATAGAGGCAGGTTCATACATATTGGGCTGTTGTTTCAATTGCATCATGTACAAAATGTGTGTGTGTGTGTGTGTGTGTGTGTGTGTGTGTGTGTGTGTGTGTGTGTGTGTGTGTGTGTGTGCGTGTGTGTGGGCAGGTGGGTGGGTGGGTGCGTGCGTGTGTGTGGGCGTGTGTGTGTTTGTGTGTTTGCCCGTCTGTGTGCGCGTGTGTGTGTGCGTGTGTGTGTGTGTGCGTGTGCGCGCGTGTGTGTGTGTGCGCGCGCGTGTGTCTGTGTGTGTGTGTGTGTGTGTGCGTGCGTGTGCGCGTGTGTGTGTGTGTGTGTGTGTGTGTGTGTGTGTGTGTGGGTAGGTGGGTGGGTGGGTGAGTGTGTGTGGGCGTGTGTGTGTTTGTGTGGGTGGGTGGGTGTGTGTGGGTGTGTGTGTGTGTGTGTGGGCAGGTGGGTTGGTGCGTGTGTGTGGGCGTGTGTGTGTGTATAGCCTGTGTCAGCAGGCAGAGATAGAGGGAGGTCACGTGATACAGTGGTAATGGCTCAGCTTTGTCTACCTTCAGAAAACTCCTCGTGACTTGATAGATGTGTCTGACAATAATATAATATTTCATTCCCTGTAGCTGGAGCTGAACCTGAAAAGTCAGACATATCCCTTCTTCTCTTCCACTCCCGCTCCCAACCGCTCCAATATATACTCTGTATATATATGTGTGTGTGTGTGTGTGTGTGTGTGTGTGTGTGTGTGTGTGTGTGTGTGTGTGTGTGTGTGTGCTTCAGGGAAAATAAGTTCAGGGCAAACAGCTTCACCTCACTATGACTCGGTCTTCCTATCCTTCTGCTTCTCCAGAGCCTCTACCCTTCTCTAGTCCTCCTCTCTTTATCTAGTTCTCCACTCTTTCTCTAGTCCTCCTCTCTTTCGCTAGTCCTCCCCTCTTTCTCTAGTCCTCCTTTTTTTCTCTAGTCCTCCTCTCTTTCACTATTCCTCCTCTCTTTCTCTAGTTCTCCTCTCTTTCTCTAGTTCTCCTCTCTTTATCTAGTCCTCCTTTCTTCTCAAGTCCTCCTTTCTGTCTGAAGTCCTCCTCTCTTTCTGTAGTTCTCCTCTCATTTTCTTGTTCTCTTCTCTTTCTCTAGTTCTCCTCTCTTTATCTAGTCCACCTTTCTTTCTCTAGTCCTCATCTCTTTCTCTAGTTCTCCTCTCTTTCTCTAGTCATCCTCTCTTTCTCTAGTCCTCCTCTCTTTCTCTAGTCCTAATCTCTTTCTCTAGTTCTCCTCTCTTTCTCTAGTCCTCCTCTTTTTATCTAGTTCTCCTTTCTTTATCTAGTTCTCTTCTCTTTCTCTAGTCCTCCGTTCTTTCTCTAGTCCTCCTTTCTTTCTCTAGTTCTCCTCTATTTCTCTAGTCCTTTTTTCTCTAGTCCTCCTTTCTTTCTCTAGTCCTCCTTTCTTTATCTAGTCCTCCTCTCTTTCTCTAGTCCTCCTTTCTCTAATCCTCCTTTCGTTCTCTAGTCCTCCTTTCTATCTCTAGTCCTCCTCTCTTTCTCTAGTCCTCCTTTCTCTAGTTCTCCTCTCTTTCTCTAGTCCTCCTTTCTTTCTCTAGTCCTCTCTTTCTCTAGTCCTCCTCTATTTATCTAGTCCTCCTTTCTTTCTCTAGTCCATTCTTTCTCTAGTTCTCCTCTCTTTCTCTAGTCCTCCTCTCTTTCTCTATTCCGCCTCTCTTTCTATAGTCCTCCTCTCTTTCTCTAGTTCTCCTCTCTTTCTCTAGTCCTCCTCTTTTTATCTAGTTCTCCTCTCTTTATCTAGTTCTCCTTTCTTTATCTAGTTCTCTTCTCTTTCTCTAGTCCTCCTTTCTTTCTCTAGTTCTCCTCTCTTTCTCTAGTCCTCCTTTCTCTAGTCCTCCTTTCTTTCTCTAGTCCTCCTTTATATCTCTAGTCCCCCTCTCTTTCTCTAGTCCTCCTCTCTTTCTCTAGTCCTCCTCTCTTTCTCTAGTCCTCCTTTCTCTAGTCCTCCTTTCTCTAGTCCTCCTCTCTTTCCCTAGTCCTCCTTTCTTTCTCTAGTCCTCCTTTCTTTCTCTAGTCCTCCTCTCTTTCTCTAGTAGTCCGTTCATTCTCTAGTCCTCCTCTCTTTCTCTAGTCCTCCTTTCTTTCTATAGTCCTACTCTCGTTCTCTAGTCCTCCTCTCTTGCTCAAGTCCTCCTCTCTTTCTCTACTCCTCCTTTCTTTCTCTAGTCCTCCTTTCTTTCTCTAGTCCTCCTTTCTTTCTCTAGTCCTCCTCTCTTTCTCTAGTAGTCCGTTCATTCGCTAGTCCTCCTCTCTTTCTCTAGTCCTCCTTTCTTTCTATAGTCCTACTCTCGTTCTCTAGTCCTCCTCTCTTGCTCTAGTCCACCTCTCTTTCGCTAGTCCTCCTTTATTTCTCTAGTACTCCTTTCTTTCTCTAGTCCTCCTGTCTTTCTCTAGTCCTCCTCTCTTTCTCTAGTCCTACTCTCTTTCTCTAGTCTTCCTTTCTTGCCCTAGTCCTCCTCTCTTTCTCTACTCCTGCTTTCTTTCTCTAGCCCTCCTCTCTTTCTCTAGTCCTCCTTTCTTTCTCTAGTCCACCTTTCTTTCTCTAGTCCTCCTCTCTTTCTCTAGTCCTCCTTTCTGTCTCTAGTCCTCCTTTCTTTCTCTAGTCCTCCTTTCTCTAGACCTCCTCTCTTTCTCTAGTCCTCCTCTCTTTCTCTAGTCCTCCACTCTTTCTCTAGTCCTCCTTTCTCTAGTCCTCCTTTCTCTAGTCCTACTCTCTTTCGCTAGTTCTCTTCTCTTTCTCTAGTCCTCCGTTCTTTCTCTAGTCCTCCATTCTTTCTCTAGTTCTCCTCTCTTTCTCTAGTCCTCCACTCTTTCTCCGTCCTCCTTTCTCTAGTCCTCCTTTCTCTAGTCCTACTCTCTTTCTCTAGTTCTCTTCTCTTTCTCTAGTCCTCCTTTCTTTCTCTAGTCCTCCATTCTATCTCTAGTTCTCCTCTCTTTCTCTAGTCATCCTCTCTTTCTCTAGTCCTCCTCTCTTTCTCTAGTCCTAATCTCTTTCTCTAGTTCTCCTCTCTTTCTCTAGTCCTCCTCTTTTTATCTAGTTCTCCTTTCTTTATCTAGTTCTCTTCTCTTTCTCTAGTCCTCCGTTCTTTCTCTAGTCCTCCTTTCTTTCTCTAGTTCTCCTCTATTTCTCTAGTCCTTTTTTCTCTAGTCCTCCTTTCTTTCTCTAGTCCTCCTTTCTTTATCTAGTCCTCCTCTCTTTCTCTAGTCCTCCTTTCTCTAATCCTCCTTTCGTTCTCTAGTCCTCCTTTCTATCTCTAGTCCTCCTCTCTTTCTCTAGTCCTCCTTTCTCTAGTTCTCCTCTCTTTCTCTAGTCCTCCTTTCTTTCTCTAGTCCTCTCTTTCTCTAGTCCTCCTCTATTTATCTAGTCCTCCTTTCTTTCTCTAGTCCATTCTTTCTCTAGTTCTCCTCTCTTTCTCTAGTCCTCCTCTCTTTCTCTATTCCGCCTCTCTTTCTATAGTCCTCCTCTCTTTCTCTAGTTCTCCTCTCTTTCTCTAGTCCTCCTCTTTTTATCTAGTTCTCCTCTCTTTATCTAGTTCTCCTTTCTTTATCTAGTTCTCTTCTCTTTCTCTAGTCCTCCTTTCTTTCTCTAGTTCTCCTCTCTTTCTCTAGTCCTCCTTTCTCTAGTCCTCCTTTCTTTCTCTAGTCCTCCTTTATATCTCTAGTCCCCCTCTCTTTCTCTAGTCCTCCTCTCTTTCTCTAGTCCTCCTCTCTTTCTCTAGTCCTCCTTTCTCTAGTCCTCCTTTCTCTAGTCCTCCATTCTTTCTCTAGTTCTCCTCTCTTTCTCTAGTCCTCCACTCTTTCTCCGTCCTCCTTTCTCTAGTCCTCCTTTCTCTAGTCCTACTCTCTTTCTCTAGTTCTCTTCTCTTTCTCTAGTCCTCCTTTCTTTCTCTAGTCCTCCATTCTATCTCTAGTTCTCCTCTCTTTCTCTAGTCCTCCTCTCTTTCTCTATTCCGCCTCTCTTTCTATAGTCCTCCTCTCTTTCTCTAGTTCTCCTCTCTTTCTCTAGTCCTCCTCTTTTTATCTAGTTCTCCTCTCTTTATCTAGTTCTCCTTTCTTTATCTAGTTCTCTTCTCTTTCTCTAGTCCTCCTTTCTTTCTCTAGTTCTCCTCTCTTTCTCTAGTCCTCCTTTCTCTAGTCCTCCTTTCTTTCTCTAGTCCTCCTTTATATCTCTAGTCCCCCTCTCTTTCTCTAGTCCTCCTCTCTTTCTCTAGTCCTCCTCTCTTTCTCTAGTCCTCCTTTCTCTAGTCCTCCTTACTCTAGTCCTCCTCTCTTTCTCTAGTCCTCCTTTCTTTCTCTAGTCCTCCTATCTTTCTCTAGTCCTCCTCTCTTTCTCTAGTAGTCCGTTCATTCTCTAGTCCTCCTCTCTTTCTCTAGTCCTCCTTTCTTTCTATAGTCCTACTCTCGTTCTCTAGTCCTCCTTTCTTTCTCTAGTACTCCTTTCTTTCTCTAGTCCTCCTGTCTTTCTCTAGTCCTCCTCTCTTTCTCTAGTCCTACTCTCTTTCTCTAGTCTTCCTTTCTTGCCCTAGTCCTCTCTTTCTCTACTCCTGCTTTCTTTCTCTAGCCCTCCTCTCTTTCTCTAGTCCTCCTTTCTTTCTCTAGTCCACCTTTCTTTCTCTAGTTCTCCTCTCTTTCTCTAGTCCTCCTTTCTGTCTCTAGTCCTCCTTTCTTTCTCTAGTCCTCCTTTCTCTAGTCCTGCTTTCTTTCTCTAGTCCTCATTTCTTTATCTAGTCCCCCTTTCTTTCTCTAGTCCTCCTTTCTCTAGACCTCCTCTCTTTCTCTAGTCCTCTTCTCTTTCTCTAGTCCTCCACTCTTTCTCTAGTCCTCCTTTCTCTAGTCCTCCTTTCTCTAGTCCTACTCTCTTTCTCTAGTTCTCTTCTCTTTCTCTAGTCCTCCTTTCTTTCTCTAGTCCTCCATTCTATCTCTAGTTCTCCTCTATTTCTCTAGTCCTCCTTTCTCTAGTCCTCCTCTCTTTCTCTATTTCTCCTTTCTTTATCTAGTCCTCCTCTCTTTCTCTAGTCCTCCTTTCTCTAGTCCTCCTTTCTCTAGTCCTCCTTTTGTTCTCTAGTCCTCCTCTCATTTTCTAGTTCTCCTTTCTTTCTCTAGTTCTTCTCTATTTCTCTAGTCCTCCTTTCTTTCTCTAGTTATCCTCTATTTCTCTAGTCCTCCTTTCTCTAGTCCTCCTCTCTTTCTCTATTTCTCCTTTCTTTATCTAGTCCTCCTCTCTTTCTCTAGTCCTTCTTTCTCTAGTCCTCCTTTCGTCCTCTAGTCCTCCTCTCTTTTTCTAGTCCTCCTTTCTCTAGTCCTCTTTTCTCTAGTCCTCCTTTTGTTCTCTAGTGCTCCTCTCTTTCTCTAGTCCTCCTTTCTCTAGTCCTCCTCTCGTTCTCTAGTTCTCCTCTCTTTCTCTAGTCCTCCTCTCTTTCTCTAGTCCTCCTCTCTTTCTCTAGTCCTCCTTTCTTTCTCTAGTCCTCCTTTCTTTCTCTAGTCTTCCTCTCTTTAGTCCTCCTTTCTCTAGTCCTTCTTTCTTTCTCTAGTCCTCATGTCTTTCTCCAGTCCTCCTCTCTTTCTCTAGTCCTCCTTTCTTTCTCCAGTCCTCCTTTCTTTCTCTAGTCCTCCTTTCTTTCTCTAGTCCTTTTCTCTTTCTCTAGTCCTGCTCTCTTTATCTAGTTCTCCTTTCTTTATCTAGTTCTCTCCTCTTTCTCTAGTCCTCCGTTCTTTCTCTAGTTCTCCTTTCTTTCTCTAGTTCTCCTCTCTTTCTCTAGTCCTCCACTCTTTCTCTAGTCTTCATTCCTCTAGTTCTCCTTTCTCTAGTCCTCCTTTCTCTAGTCCTCCTTTTGTTCTCTAGTCCTCCTCTCATTTTCTAGTTCTCCTTTCTTTCTCTAGTTCTTCTCTATTTCTCTAGTCCTCCTTTCTTTCTCTAGTTCTCCTCTATTTCTCTAGTTCTTCTCTATTTCTCTAGTCCTCCTTTCTTTCTCTAGTTCTCCTCTATTTCTCTAGTCTTCCTTCCTCTAGTCCTCCTTTCTTTCTCTAGTCCTCCTTTCTATCTCTTGTCCCCCTCTCTTTCTCTTGTCCTCCTCTCTTTCTCTAGTCCTCCTTTCTTTCTCTAGTCCTCCTCTCTTTCTCTAGTCCTCCTTTCTCTAGTCCTCCTCTCGTTCTCTGGTTCTCCTCTCTTTCTCTAGTCCTCCTCTATTTCTCTAGTCCTCCTTTCTTTCTCTAGTCCTCCTCTCTTTCTCTAGTCATCCTTTCTTTCTCTAGTCCTCCTTTCTTTCTCTAGTCTTCCTCTCTTTAGTCCTCCTTTCTCTAGTCCTTCTTTCTTTCTCTAGTCCTCCTGTCTTTCTCTAGTCCTCCTCTCTTTCTCCAGTCCTCCTCTCTTTCTCTAGTCCTCCTTTCTTTCTCTAGTTCTCCTTTCTTTCTCTAGTCCTCCTTTCTTTCTCTAGTCCTCTTCTCTTTCTCTAGTCCTCCTTTCTTTCTCAAGTCCTCCTCTCTTTCTCTAGTCCTGCTCTCTTTATCTAGTTCTCCTTTCTTTATCTAGTTCTCTCCTCTTTCTCTAGTCCTCCGTTCTTTCTCTAGTCCTCCTTTCTTTCTCTAGTTCTCCTCTCTTTCTCTAGTCCTCCACTCTTTCTCTAGTCCTCATTCCTCTAGTTCTCCTTTCTCTAGTCCTCCTCTCTTTCTCTAGGTCTCCTCTCTTTCTCTATTCCTCCTCTCTTTCTCTAGTCCTCCTCTCTTTCTCTAGTCCTCCTCTCTTTCTCTAGTTCACCTCTTTTTCTCTAGTCCTCTCTTTATCTAGTTATCCTTTCTTTATCTAGTTCTCTTCTCTTTCTCCAGTCCTCCGTTCTTTCTCTAGTCCTCCTATCTCTTGTTCTCCTCTATTCTCTAGTTCTCCTTCTTTCTCTAGTCCTTCTTTCTTTTTCTAGTCCTCCTTTCTTTCTCTAGTCCTCCTTTCTTTCTCTAGTCCTCCTCTCTTTCTCTAGTCAACCTTTCTTTCTCTAGTCCTCCTTTCTTTCTCTAGTCCTCCTCTCTTTCTCTAGTCCTCCTTTCTTTCTCTAGTCCTCCTTTATTTTTCTAGTCCTCCTCTCTTTAGTCCTCCTTTCTCTAGTCCTCCTTTCTCTAGTCCTCCTCTCTTTCTCTAGTTCTCCTCTCTTTCTCTAGTCCTCCTCTCTTTCTCTAGTCCTCCTCTCTTTCTCTTTTCTGTTTCTCTTTTTCTATAGTCCTCTCTTTATCTAGTTATCCTTTCTTTATCTAGTTCTCTACTCTTTCTCCAGTCCTCCGTTCTTTTTCTTGTCCTCCTTTCTTTCTCTAGTTCTCCTCTATTTCTCTAGTCCTCCTTTCTTTCTCTAGTCCTCCTTTTTTTCTCTAGTCCTCCTTTCTTTCTCTAGTCCTCCTCTCTTTAGTCCTCCTTTCTCTAGTCCTTCTTTCTTTCTCTAGTCCTCCTCTCTTTCTCTAGTCCTCCTTTCTTTCTCTAGTCCTCCTCTCTTTCTCTAGTCCTCCTTTCTTTCTCTAGTCCTCCTTTCTTTCTCTAGTCCTCCTCTCTTTCCCTAGTCCTCCTCTCTTTCTCTAGTCCTCCTTTCTTTCTCTAGTCCTCCTCTCTTTCTCTAGTCCTCCTTTCTTTCTCTAGTCCTCCTTTCTTTCTCTAGTCCTCCTTTCTTTCTCTAGTTCTCCTCTATTTCTCTAGTCCTCCTTTCTATCTCTAGTCCTCCTCTATTTCTCTAGTCCTCCTCTATTTCTCTAGTCCTCCTTTCTTTCTCTAGTCCTCCTTTCTTTCTCTAGTCCTCCTCTCTTTCTCTAGTCAACCTTTCTTTCTCTAGTCCTCCTTTCTTTCTCTAGTCCTCCTCTCTTTCTCTAGTCCTCCTTTCTTTCTCTAGTCCTCCTTTATTTTTCTAGTCCTCCTCTCTTTAGTCCTCCTTTCTCTAGTCCTCCTTTCTCTAGTCCTCCTCTCTTTCTCTAGTTCTCCTCTCTTTCTCTAGTCCTCCTCTCTTTCTCTAGTCCTCCTTTCTTTCTCTAGTTCTCCTCTATTTCTCTAGTCCTCCTTTCTATCTCTAGTCCTCCTCTATTTCTCTAGTCCTCCTCTATTTCTCTAGTCCTCCTTTCTTTCTCTAGTCCTCCTTTCTTTCTCTAGTCCTCCTCTCTTTCTCTAGTCAACCTTTCTTTCTCTAGTCCTCCTTTCTTTCTCTAGTCCTCCTCTCTTTCTCTAGTCCTCCTTTCTTTCTCTAGTCCTCCTTTATTTTTCTAGTCCTCCTCTCTTTAGTCCTCCTTTCTCTAGTCCTCCTTTCTCTAGTCCTCCTCTCTTTCTCTAGTTCTCCTCTCTTTCTCTAGTCCTCCTCTCTTTCTCTAGTCCTCCTCTCTTTCTCTTTTCTGTTTCTCTTTTTCTATAGTCCTCTCTTTATCTAGTTATCCTTTCTTTATCTAGTTCTCTACTCTTTCTCCAGTCCTCCTTTCTTTTTCTTGTCCTCCTTTCTTTCTCTAGTTCTCCTCTATTTCTCCAGTCCTCCTTTCTTTCTCTAGTCCTCCTTTTTTTCTCTAGTCCTCCTTTCTTTCTCTAGTCCTCCTCTCTTTAGTCCTCCTTTCTCTAGTCCTTCTTTCTTTCTCTAGTCCTCCTCTCTTTCTCTAGTCCTCCTTTCTTTCTCTAGTCCTCCTCTCTTTCTCTAGTCCTCCTTTCTTTCTCTAGTCCTCCTTTCTTTCTCTAGTCCTCCTCTCTTTCCCTAGTCCTCCTCTCTTTCTCTAGTCCTCCTTTCTTTCTCTAGTCCTCCTCTCTTTCTCTAGTCCTCCTTTCTTTTTCTAGTCCTCCTTTCTTTCTCTAGTCCTCCTTTCTTTCTCTAGTTCTCCTCTATTTCTCTAGTCCTCCTTTCTATCTCTAGTCCTCCTCTATTTATCTAGTCCTCCTCTCTTTCTCTAGTCCTTCTTTCTCTAGTCCTCCTTTCGTCCTCTAGTCCTCCTCTCTTTTTCTAGTCCTCCTTTCTCTAGTCCTCTTTTCTCTAGTCCTCCTTTTGTTCTCTAGTGCTCCTCTCTTTCTCTAGTCCTCCTTTCTCTAGTCCTCCTCTCGTTCTCTAGTTCTCCTCTCTTTCTCTAGTCCTCCTCTCTTTCTCTAGTCCTCCTCTCTTTCTCTAGTCCTCCTTTCTTTCTCTAGTCCTCCTTTCTTTCTCTAGTCTTCCTCTCTTTAGTCCTCCTTTCTCTAGTCCTTCTTTCTTTCTCTAGTCCTCATGTCTTTCTCCAGTCCTCCTCTCTTTCTCTAGTCCTCCTTTCTTTCTCTAGTCCTCCTTTCTTTCTCTAGTCCTCCTTTCTTTCTCTAGTCCTTTTCTCTTTCTCTAGTCCTCCTTTCTTTCTCAAGTCCTCCTCTCTTTCTCTAGTCCTGCTCTCTTTATCTAGTTCTCCTTTCTTTATCTAGTTCTCTCCTCTTTCTCTAGTCCTCCGTTCTTTCTCTAGTTCTCCTTTCTTTCTCTAGTTCTCCTCTCTTTCTCTAGTCCTCCACTCTTTCTCTAGTCTTCATTCCTCTAGTTCTCCTTTCTCTAGTCCTCCTTTCTCTAGTCCTCCTTTTGTTCTCTAGTCCTCCTCTCATTTTCTAGTTCTCCTTTCTTTCTCTAGTTCTTCTCTATTTCTCTAGTCCTCCTTTCTTTCTCTAGTTCTCCTCTATTTCTCTAGTTCTTCTCTATTTCTCTAGTCCTCCTTTCTTTCTCTAGTTCTCCTCTATTTCTCTAGTCTTCCTTCCTCTAGTCCTCCTTTCTTTCTCTAGTCCTCCTTTCTATCTCTTGTCCCCCTCTCTTTCTCTTGTCCTCCTCTCTTTCTCTAGTCCTCCTTTCTTTCTCTAGTCCTCCTCTCTTTCTCTAGTCCTCCTTTCTCTAGTCCTCCTCTCGTTCTCTGGTTCTCCTCTCTTTCTCTAGTCCTCCTCTATTTCTCTAGTCCTCCTTTCTTTCTCTAGTCCTCCTCTCTTTCTCTAGTCATCCTTTCTTTCTCTAGTCCTCCTTTCTTTCTCTAGTCTTCCTCTCTTTAGTCCTCCTTTCTCTAGTCCTTCTTTCTTTCTCTAGTCCTCCTGTCTTTCTCTAGTCCTCCTCTCTTTCTCCAGTCCTCCTCTCTTTCTCTAGTCCTCCTTTCTTTCTCTAGTTCTCCTTTCTTTCTCTAGTCCTCCTTTCTTTCTCTAGTCCTCTTCTCTTTCTCTAGTCCTCCTTTCTTTCTCAAGTCCTCCTCTCTTTCTCTAGTCCTGCTCTCTTTATCTAGTTCTCCTTTCTTTATCTAGTTCTCTCCTCTTTCTCTAGTCCTCCGTTCTTTCTCTAGTCCTCCTTTCTTTCTCTAGTTCTCCTCTCTTTCTCTAGTCCTCCACTCTTTCTCTAGTCCTCATTCCTCTAGTTCTCCTTTCTCTAGTCCTCCTCTCTTTCTCTAGGTCTCCTCTCTTTCTCTATTCCTCCTCTCTTTCTCTAGTCCTCCTCTCTTTCTCTAGTCCTCCTCTCTTTCTCTAGTTCACCTCTTTTTCTCTAGTCCTCTCTTTATCTAGTTATCCTTTCTTTATCTAGTTCTCTTCTCTTTCTCCAGTCCTCCGTTCTTTCTCTAGTCCTCCTATCTCTTGTTCTCCTCTATTCTCTAGTTCTCCTTCTTTCTCTAGTCCTTCTTTCTTTTTCTAGTCCTCCTTTCTTTCTCTAGTCCTCCTTTCTTTCTCTAGTCCTCCTCTCTTTCTCTAGTCAACCTTTCTTTCTCTAGTCCTCCTTTCTTTCTCTAGTCCTCCTCTCTTTTTCTAGTCCTCCTTTCTCTAGTCCTCTTTTCTCTAGTCCTCCTTTTGTTCTCTAGTGCTCCTCTCTTTCTCTAGTCCTCCTTTCTCTAGTCCTCCTCTCGTTCTCTAGTTCTCCTCTCTTTCTCTAGTCCTCCTCTCTTTCTCTAGTCCTCCTCTCTTTCTCTAGTCCTCCTTTCTTTCTCTAGTCCTCCTTTCTTTCTCTAGTCTTCCTCTCTTTAGTCCTCCTTTCTCTAGTCCTTCTTTCTTTCTCTAGTCCTCATGTCTTTCTCCAGTCCTCCTCTCTTTCTCTAGTCCTCCTTTCTTTCTCTAGTCCTCCTTTCTTTCTCTAGTCCTCCTTTCTTTCTCTAGTCCTTTTCTCTTTCTCTAGTCCTCCTTTCTTTCTCAAGTCCTCCTCTCTTTCTCTAGTCCTGCTCTCTTTATCTAGTTCTCCTTTCTTTATCTAGTTCTCTCCTCTTTCTCTAGTCCTCCGTTCTTTCTCTAGTTCTCCTTTCTTTCTCTAGTTCTCCTCTCTTTCTCTAGTCCTCCACTCTTTCTCTAGTCTTCATTCCTCTAGTTCTCCTTTCTCTAGTCCTCCTTTCTCTAGTCCTCCTTTTGTTCTCTAGTCCTCCTCTCATTTTCTAGTTCTCCTTTCTTTCTCTAGTTCTTCTCTATTTCTCTAGTCCTCCTTTCTTTCTCTAGTTCTCCTCTATTTCTCTAGTTCTTCTCTATTTCTCTAGTCCTCCTTTCTTTCTCTAGTTCTCCTCTATTTCTCTAGTCTTCCTTCCTCTAGTCCTCCTTTCTTTCTCTAGTCCTCCTTTCTATCTCTTGTCCCCCTCTCTTTCACTTGTCCTCCTCTCTTTCTCTAGTCCTCCTTTCTTTCTCTAGTCCTCCTCTCTTTCTCTAGTCCTCCTTTCTCTAGTCCTCCTCTCGTTCTCTGGTTCTCCTCTCTTTCTCTAGTCCTCCTCTATTTCTCTAGTCCTCCTTTCTTTCTCTAGTCCTCCTCTCTTTCTCTAGTCATCCTTTCTTTCTCTAGTCCTCCTTTCTTTCTCTAGTCTTCCTCTCTTTAGTCCTCCTTTCTCTAGTCCTTCTTTCTTTCTCTAGTCCTCCTGTCTTTCTCTAGTCCTCCTCTCTTTCTCCAGTCCTCCTCTCTTTCTCTAGTCCTCCTTTCTTTCTCTAGTTCTCCTTTCTTTCTCTAGTCCTCCTTTCTTTCTCTAGTCCTCTTCTCTTTCTCTAGTCCTCCTTTCTTTCTCAAGTCCTCCTCTCTTTCTCTAGTCCTGCTCTCTTTATCTAGTTCTCCTTTCTTTATCTAGTTCTCTCCTCTTTCTCTAGTCCTCCGTTCTTTCTCTAGTCCTCCTTTCTTTCTCTAGTTCTCCTCTCTTTCTCTAGTCCTCCACTCTTTCTCTAGTCCTCATTCCTCTAGTTCTCCTTTCTCTAGTCCTCCTCTCTTTCTCTAGGTCTCCTCTCTTTCTCTATTCCTCCTCTCTTTCTCTAGTCCTCCTCTCTTTCTCTAGTCCTCCTCTCTTTCTCTAGTTCACCTCTTTTTCTCTAGTCCTCTCTTTATCTAGTTATCCTTTCTTTATCTAGTTCTCTTCTCTTTCTCCAGTCCTCCGTTCTTTCTCTAGTCCTCCTATCTCTTGTTCTCCTCTATTCTCTAGTTCTCCTTCTTTCTCTAGTCCTTCTTTCTTTTTCTAGTCCTCCTTTCTTTCTCTAGTCCTCCTTTCTTTCTCTAGTCCTCCTCTCTTTCTCTAGTCAACCTTTCTTTCTCTAGTCCTCCTTTCTTTCTCTAGTCCTCCTCTCTTTCTCTACTCCTCCTTTCTTTCTCTAGTCCTCCTTTATTTTTCTAGTCCTCCTCTCTTTAGTCCTCCTTTCTCTAGTCCTCCTTTCTCTAGTCCTCCTCTCTTTCTCTAGTTCTCCTCTCTTTCTCTAGTCCTCCTCTCTTTCTCTAGTCCTCCTCTCTTTCTCTTTTCTGTTTCTCTTTTTCTATAGTCCTCTCTTTATCTAGTTATCCTTTCTTTATCTAGTTCTCTACTCTTTCTCCAGTCCTCCGTTCTTTTTCTTGTCCTCCTTTCTTTCTCTAGTTCTCCTCTATTTCTCTAGTCCTCCTTTCTTTCTCTAGTCCTCCTTTTTTTCTCTAGTCCTCCTTTCTTTCTCTAGTCCTCCTCTCTTTAGTCCTCCTTTCTCTAGTCCTTCTTTCTTTCTCTAGTCCTCCTCTCTTTCTCTAGTCCTCCTTTCTTTCTCTAGTCCTCCTCTCTTTCTCTAGTCCTCCTTTCTTTCTCTAGTCCTCCTTTCTTTCTCTAGTCCTCCTCTCTTTCCCTAGTCCTCCTCTCTTTCTCTAGTCCTCCTTTCTTTCTCTAGTCCTCCTCTCTTTCTCTAGTCCTCCTTTCTTTCTCTAGTCCTCCTTTCTTTCTCTAGTCCTCCTTTCTTTCTCTAGTTCTCCTCTATTTCTCTAGTCCTCCTTTCTATCTCTAGTCCTCCTCTATTTCTCTAGTCCTCCTCTATTTCTCTAGTCCTCCTTTCTTTCTCTAGTCAACCTTTCTTTCTCTAGTCCTCCTTTCTTTCTCTAGTCCTCCTCTCTTTCTCTAGTCCTCCTTTCTTTCTCTAGTCCTCCTTTATTTTTCTAGTCCTCCTCTCTTTAGTCCTCCTTTCTCTAGTCCTCCTTTCTCTAGTCCTCCTCTCTTTCTCTAGTTCTCCTCTCTTTCTCTAGTCCTCCTCTCTTTCTCTAGTCCTCCTTTCTTTCTCTAGTTCTCCTCTATTTCTCTAGTCCTCCTTTCTATCTCTAGTCCTCCTCTATTTCTCTAGTCCTCCTCTATTTCTCTAGTCCTCCTTTCTTTCTCTAGTCCTCCTTTCTTTCTCTAGTCCTCCTCTCTTTCTCTAGTCAACCTTTCTTTCTCTAGTCCTCCTTTCTTTCTCTAGTCCTCCTCTCTTTCTCTAGTCCTCCTTTCTTTCTCTAGTCCTCCTTTATTTTTCTAGTCCTCCTCTCTTTAGTCCTCCTTTCTCTAGTCCTCCTTTCTCTAGTCCTCCTCTCTTTCTCTAGTTCTCCTCTCTTTCTCTAGTCCTCCTCTCTTTCTCTAGTCCTCCTCTCTTTCTCTTTTCTGTTTCTCTTTTTCTATAGTCCTCTCTTTATCTAGTTATCCTTTCTTTATCTAGTTCTCTACTCTTTCTCCAGTCCTCCGTTCTTTTTCTTGTCCTCCTTTCTTTCTCTAGTTCTCCTCTATTTCTCTAGTCCTCCTTTCTTTCTCTAGTCCTCCTTTTTTTCTCTAGTCCTCCTTTCTTTCTCTAGTCCTCCTCTCTTTAGTCCTCCTTTCTCTAGTCCTTCTTTCTTTCTCTAGTCCTCCTCTCTTTCTCTAGTCCTCCTTTCTTTCTCTAGTCCTCCTCTCTTTCTCTAGTCCTCCTTTCTTTCTCTAGTCCTCCTTTCTTTCTCTAGTCCTCCTCTCTTTCCCTAGTCCTCCTCTCTTTCTCTAGTCCTCCTTTCTTTCTCTAGTCCTCCTCTCTTTCTCAAGTCCTCCTTTCTTTTTCTAGTCCTCCTTTCTTTCTCTAGTCCTCCTTTCTTTCTCTAGTTCTCCTCTATTTCTCTAGTCCTCCTTTCTATCTCTAGTCCTCCTCTATTTCTCTAGTCCTCCTCTATTTCTCTAGTCCTCCTTTCTTTCTCTAGTCCTCCTTTCCTTCTCTAGTCCTCCTCTCTTTCTCTAGTCCTCCTTTCTCTAGTCCTCCTTTCTTTCTCTAGTCCTACTATTTTTCTCTAGTCCTCCCTTCTTTCTCTAGTCCTCCTCTCTTTCTCTAGTCCTCCTTTCTTTCTCTGGTCCTCCTCTCTTTCTCTAGTCCTCCTTTCTTTCTCTAGTCCTCCTCTCTTTCTCTAGTTCTCCTCTCTTTCTCTAGTCCTCCTTTCTTTCTCTAGTCCTCCTCTCTTTCTCTAGTCCTCCTCTTTTTATCTAGTCCTCCTTTCTTTCTCTAGTTCTCCTCTCTTTCTCTAGTCCTCCACTCTTTCTCTAGTCCTCATTCCTCTAGTTCTCCTTTCTCTAGTCCTCCTCTCTTTCTCTAGGTCTCCTCTCTTTCTCTATTCCTCCTCTCTTTCTCTAGTCCTCCTCTCTTTCTCTAGTCCTCCTCTCTTTCTCTAGTTCACCTCTTTTTCTCTAGTCCTCTCTTTATCTAGTTATCCTTTCTTTATCTAGTTCTCTTCTCTTTCTCCAGTCCTCCGTTCTTTCTCTAGTCCTCCTATCTCTTGTTCTCCTCTATTCTCTAGTTCTCCTTCTTTCTCTAGTCCTTCTTTCTTTTTCTAGTCCTCCTTTCTTTCTCTAGTCCTCCTTTCTTTCTCTAGTCCTCCTCTCTTTCTCTAGTCAACCTTTCTTTCTCTAGTCCTCCTTTCTTTCTCTAGTCCTCCTCTCTTTCTCTAGTCCTCCTTTCTTTCTCTAGTCCTCCTTTATTTTTCTAGTCCTCCTCTCTTTAGTCCTCCTTTCTCTAGTCCTCCTTTCTCTAGTCCTCCTCTCTTTCTCTAGTTCTCCTCTCTTTCTCTAGTCCTCCTCTCTTTCTCTAGTCCTCCTCTCTTTCTCTTTTCTGTTTCTCTTTTTCTATAGTCCTCTCTTTATCTAGTTATCCTTTCTTTATCTAGTTCTCTACTCTTTCTCCAGTCCTCCGTTCTTTTTCTTGTCCTCCTTTCTTTCTCTAGTTCTCCTCTATTTCTCTAGTCCTCCTTTCTTTCTCTAGTCCTCCTTTTTTTCTCTAGTCCTCCTTTCTTTCTCTAGTCCTCCTCTCTTTTGTCCTCCTTTCTCTAGTCCTTCTTTCTTTCTCTAGTCCTCCTCTCTTTCTCTAGTCCTCCTTTCTTTCTCTAGTCCTCCTCTCTTTCTCTAGTCCTCCTTTCTTTCTCTAGTCCTCCTTTCTTTCTCTAGTCCTCCTCTCTTTCCCTAGTCCTCCTCTCTTTCTCTAGTCCTCCTTTCTTTCTCTAGTCCTCCTCTCTTTCTCTAGTCCTCCTTTCTTTCTCTAGTCCTCCTTTCTTTCTCCAGTCCTCCTTTCTTTCTCTAGTTCTCCTCTATTTCTCTAGTCCTCCTTTCTATCTCTAGTCCTCCTCTATTTCTCTAGTCCTCCTCTATTTCTCTAGTCCTCCTTTCTTTCTCTAGTCCTCCTTTCTTTCTCTAGTCCTCCTCTCTTTCTCTAGTCAACCTTTCTTTCTCTAGTCCTCCTTTCTTTCTCTAGACCTCCTCTCTTTCTCTAGTCCTCCTTTCTTTCTCTAGTCCTCCTTTATTTTTCTAGTCCTCCTCTCTTTAGTCCTCCTTTCTCTAGTCCTCCTTTCTCTAGTCCTCCTCTCTTTCTCTAGTTCTCCTCTCTTTCTCTAGTCCTCCTCTCTTTCTCTAGTCCTCCTTTCTTTCTCTAGTTCTCCTCTATTTCTCTAGTCCTCCTTTCTATCTCTAGTCCTCCTCTATTTCTCTAGTCCTCCTCTATTTCTCTAGTCCTCCTTTCTTTCTCTAGTCCTCCTTTCTTTCTCTAGTCCTCCTCTCTTTCTCTAGTCAACCTTTCTTTCTCTAGTCCTCCTTTCTTTCTCTAGTCCTCCTCTCTTTCTCTAGTCCTCCTTTCTTTCTCTAGTCCTCCTTTATTTTTCTAGTCCTCCTCTCTTTAGTCCTCCTTTCTCTAGTCCTCCTTTCTCTAGTCCTCCTCTCTTTCTCTAGTTCTCCTCTCTTTCTCTAGTCCTCCTCTCTTTCTCTAGTCCTCCTCTCTTTCTCTTTTCTGTTTCTCTTTTTCTATAGTCCTCTCTTTATCTAGTTATCCTTTCTTTATCTAGTTCTCTACTCTTTCTCCAGTCCTCCGTTCTTTTTCTTGTCCTCCTTTCTTTCTCTAGTTCTCCTCTATTTCTCTAGTCCTCCTTTCTTTCTCTAGTCCTCCTTTTTTTCTCTAGTCCTCCTTTCTTTCTCTAGTCCTCCTCTCTTTAGTCCTCCTTTCTCTAGTCCTTCTTTCTTTCTCTAGTCCTCCTCTCTTTCTCTAGTCCTCCTTTCTTTCTCTAGTCCTCCTCTCTTTCTCTAGTCCTCCTTTCTTTCTCTAGTCCTCCTTTCTTTCTCTAGTCCTCCTCTCTTTCCCTAGTCCTCCTCTCTTTCTCTAGTCCTCCTTTCTTTCTCTAGTCCTCCTCTCTTTCTCTAGTCCTCCTTTCTTTTTCTAGTCCTCCTTTCTTTCTCTAGTCCTCCTTTCTTTCTCTAGTTCTCCTCTATTTCTCTAGTCCTCCTTTCTATCTCTAGTCCTCCTCTATTTCTCTAGTCCTCCTCTATTTCTCTAGTCCTCCTTTCTTTCTCTAGTCCTCCTTTCCTTCTCTAGTCCTCCTCTCTTTCTCTAGTCCTCCTTTCTCTAGTCCTCCTTTCTTTCTCTAGTCCTACTATTTTTCTCTAGTCCTCCCTTCTTTCTCTAGTCCTCCTCTCTTTCTCTAGTCCTCCTTTCTTTCTCTGGTCCTCCTCTCTTTCTCTAGTCCTCCTTTCTTTCTCTAGTCCTCCTCTCTTTCTCTAGTTCTCCTCTCTTTCTCTAGTCCTCCTTTCTTTCTCTAGTCCTCCTCTCTTTCTCTATTCCTCATTTCTTTCTCTAGTCGTCCTTTCTTTCTCTAGTCCTCCTCTCTTTCTCTAGTCCTCCTCTCTTTCTCTATTCCTCCTTTCTTTCTGTAGTCCTCCTTTCTTTCTCTAGTCCTCCTTTCTTTCTCTAGTCTCCCTTTCTCTCATCCTCCTTTCTATAGTCCTCCTTTCTTTCTCTAGTTCTCCTCTATTTCTCTAGTCCTCCTTTCTCTAGTCCTCCTTTCTTTCTCTAGTCCTCCTCTCTTTCTCTAGTCCTCCTTTCTTTCTCTAGTCCTCCTTTCTTTCTCTATTCCTCCTCTCTTTCTCTAGTCCTCCTCTCTTTCTCTAGTCCTCCTTTCTTTCTCTAGTCCTCCTCTCTTTCTCTAGTCCTCCTTTCTTTCTCTAGTCCTCCTTTCTTTCTCTAGTCCTTTCTTTCTCTAGTTCTCTATTTCTCTAGTCCTCCTTTCTCTAGTCCTCTCTATCTCTAGTCCTCCTCTATTTCTCTAGTCCTCCTTTCTCTAGTCCTCCTTTCTTTCTCTAGTCCTACTCTCTTTCTCTAGTACTCCCTTCTTTCGCTTGTCCTCCTCTCTTTCTCTAGTCCTCCTTTCTTTCCCTAGTCCTCCTCTCTTTCTCTTGTCCTCCTTTCTTTCTCTAGTCCTCCTTTGTTTCGCTCGTCCTCCTCTCTTTCTCTAGTCCTCCTCTCTTTCTCTAGTCCTCCTTTCTTTCTCTAGTCCTCCTCTCTTTCTCTATTCCTCCTTTCTTTCTCTAGTCCTCCTTTCTTTCTCTAGTCCTCCTCTCTTTCTCTAGTCCTCCCCCCCGTTCTCTATTCCTCCTTTCTTTCTCTAGTCCTCCTTTCTTTCTCTAGTCCTCCTTTCTTTCTCTCATCCTCCTCTCTTTCTCTAGTCCTCCTTTCTCTCACTCTCCTTTCTCTAGTCCTCCTTTCTTTCTCTAGTTATCCTCTATTTCTCTAGTCATCCTTTCTCTAGTCCTCCTTTCTATCTCTAGTCCTCTCTTTCGCTAGTCCTCCTTTCTCTAGTCCTCCTTTCTTTCTCGTGTCCTCCCCTCTTTCTCTAGTCCTCCTTTCTTTCTCTAGTCCTCCTTTCTTTCTCTAGTCTCCCTTTCTCACATCCTCCTTTCTATAGTCCTCCTTTCTTTCTCTAGTTCTCCTCTATTTCTCTAGTCCTCCTTTCTCTAGTCCTCCTTTCTTTCTCTAGTCCTCCTCTCTTTCTCTAGTCCTCCTTTCTTTCTCTAGTCCTCCTTTCTTTCTCTAGTCCTCCTCTCTTTCTCTAGTCCTCCTCTCTTTCTCTAGTCCTCCTTTCTTTCTCTAGTCCTCCTCTCTTCCTCTAGTCCTCCTTTCTTTCTCTAGTCCTCCTTTCTTTCTCTAGTCCTTTCTTTCTCTAGTTCTCTATTTCTCTAGTCCTCCTTTCTCTAGTCCTCTCTATCTCTAGTCCTCCTCTATTTCTCTAGTCCTCCTTTCTCTAGTCCTCCTTTCTTTCTCTAGTCCTACTCTCTTTCTCTAGTCCTCCCTTCTTTCGCTTGTCCTCCTCTCTTTCTCTAGTCCTCCTTTCTTTCCCTAGTCCTCCTCTCTTTCTCTTGTCCTCCTTTCTTTCTCTAGTCCTCCTTTGTTTCGCTCGTCCTCCTCTCTTTCTCTAGTCCTCCTCTCTTTCTCTAGTCCTCCTTTCTTTCTCTAGTCCTCCTCTCTTTCTCTATTCCTCCTTTCTTTCTCTAGTCCTCCTTTCTTTCTCTAGTCCTCCTCTCTTTCTCTAGTCCTCCCCCCCCTTTCTCTATTCCTCCTTTCTTTCTCTAGTCCTCCTTTCTTTCTCTAGTCCTCCTTTCTTTCTCTCATCCTCCTCTCTTTCTCTAGTCCTCCTTTCGCTCACTCTCCTTTCTCTAGTCCTCCTTTCTTTCTCTAGTTATCCTCTATTTCTCTAGTCATCCTTTCTCTAGTCCTCCTTTCTATCTCTAGTCCTCTCTTTCGCTAGTCCTCCTTTCTCTAGTCCTCCTTTCTTTCTCGTGTCCTCCCCTCTTTCTCTAGTCGTCCTTTCTTTCTCTAGTCCTCCTTTCTTTCTCTAGTCTCCCTTTCTCTCATCCTCCTTTCTATAGTCCTCCTTTCTTTCTCCAGTTCTCCTCTATTTCTCTAGTCCTCCTTTCTCTAGTCCTCCTTTATTTCTCTAGTCCTCCTTTCTTTCTCTAGTCCTCCTTTCTTTCTCTATTCCTCCTCTCTTTCTCTAGTCCTCCTCTCTTTCTCTAGTCCTCCTTTCTTTCTCTAGTCCTCCTTTCTTTCTCTAGTCCTCCTTTCTTTCTCTAGTCTCCCTTTCTCTCATCCTCCTTTCTATAGTCCTCCTTTCTTTCTCTAGTTCTCCTTTCTTTCTCTAGTCCTCCTCTCTTTCTCTAGTCCTCCTCTCTTTCTCTAGTCCTCCTCTCTTTCTCAAATCCTCCTTTCTTTCTCTAGTCCTCCTCTCTTTCTCTAGTCCTCCTTTCTTTCTCTAGTCCTCCTTTCTTTCTCTAGTCCTCCTTTCTTTCTCTAGTTCTCCTCTATTTCTCTAGTCCTCCTTTCTCTAGTCCTCCTTTCTATCTCTAGTCCTCCTCTATTTCTCTAGTCCTCCTTTCTCTAGTCCTCCTTTCTTTCTCTAGTCCTCCTTTCTCTAGTCCTCCTTTCTTTCTCTAGTCCTACTCTCTTTCTCTAGTCCTCCCTTCTTTCTCTTGTCCTCCTCTCTTTCTCTAGTCCTCCTTTCTTTCTCTAGTCCTCCTCTCTTTCTCTTGTCCTCCTTTCTTTCTCTAGTCCTCCTTTGTTTCGCTCGTCCTCCTCTCTTTCTCTAGTCCTCCTCTCTTTCTCTAGTCCTCCTTTCTTTCTCTAGTCCTCCTCTCTTTCTCTATTC
>NC_143039.1:64198614-64216114 GCF_057628025.1 Oncorhynchus mykiss
GAAGCAGGGGCAGTTCTTCATTAAACAGGGAAGAGAGAGTAAGGGGATAGGGTATTGAGAAGCAGGGGCAGTTCTTCATTAAACAGGGAAGAGAGAGTAAGGGGAAAGGGTATTGAGAAGCAGGGGCAGTTCTTCATTAAATAGGGAAGAGAGAGTAAGGGGAAAGGGTATTGAGAAGCAGGGGCAGTTCTTCATTAAACAGGGAAGAGAGAGTAAGGGGATAGGGTATTGAGAAGCAGGGGCAGTTCTTCATTAAACAGGGAAGAGAGAGTAAGGGGATAGGGTATTGAGAAGCAAGGGCAGTTCTTCATTAAACAGGGAAGAGAGAGTAAGGGGAAAGGGTATTGAGAAGCAGGGGCAGTTCTTCATTAAATAGGGAAGAGAGAGTAAGGGGATAGGGTATTGAGAAGCAGGGGCAGTTCTTCATTAAACAGGGAAGAGAGAGTAAGGGGATAGGGTATTGAGAAGCAGGGGCAGTTCTTCATTAAACAGGGAAGAGAGAGTAAGGGGATAGGGTATTGAGAAGCAGGGGCAGTTCTTCATTAAACAGGGAAGAGAGAGTAAGGGGATAGGGTATTGAGAAGCAGGGGCAGTTCTTCATTAAACAGGGAAGAGAGAGTAAGGGGAAAGGGTATTGAGAAGCAGGGGCAGTTCTTCATTAAACAGGGAAGAGAGAGTAAGGGGAAAGGGTATTGAGAAGCAGGGGCAGTTCTTCATTAAACAGGGAAGAGAGAGTAAGGGGAAAGGGTATTGAGAAGCAGGGGCAGTTCTTCATTAAACAGGGAAGAGAGAGTAAGGGGATAGGGTATTGAGAAGCAGGGGCAGTTCTTCAATAAACAGGGAAGAGAGAGTAAGGGGATAGGGTATTGAGAAGCAGGGGCAGTTCTTCATTAAACAGGGAAGAGAGAGTAAGGGGATAGGGTATTGAGAAGCAGGGGCAGTTCTTCATTAAACAGGGAAGAGAGAGTAAGGGGAAAGGGTATTGAGAAGCAGGGGCAGTTCTTCAATAAACAGGGAAGAGAGAGTAAGGGGATAGGGTATTGAGAAGCAGGGGCAGTTCTTCAATAAACAGGGAAGAGAGAGTAAGGGGATAGGGTACATAGACTGTTGAGTATTTGATTAATTTTTCAAACTTTATTTTACGAGGCAAGTCAGTTAAGAACAAATTCTTATTTTCAGTGACAGCATAGGAACAGTGGGTTAACTGCCTTGTTCAGGAGCAGAAAGGCAGATTTTTACCTTGTCGGCTCGGGGATTTGATCTTGCTACCTTTCGGGTACTAGTCCAACGCTCTGACCACTAGGCTCTAACAACTAGGCTAGTGTTCATGTTACCCCCAGTGTGTTAGTGTTCCTGTTACCTCCAGTGTGTTAGTGTTCCTGTTACCCCAGTGTGTTAGTGTAACTCCCAGTGTGTTAGTGTTACCCCCCAGTGTGTTAGTGTTACCTCCAGTGTGTTAGTGTTCCTGTTACCCCCAGTGTGTTAGTGTTCCTGTTACCCCCAGTGTGTTAGTGTTACCTCCATTCTGTTAGTGTTTCTGTTCCCTCCAGTGTGTTAGTGTTGCTGTTACTTCCAGTGTGTTAGTGTTCCTGTTACTTCCAGTGTATTAGTGTTCCTGTTACCCCCAGCGTGTTAGTGTTCCTGTTACCCCCAGTATGTTAGTGTTCCTGTTACCCACAGTGTTTAAGTGTTCCTGTTACCCCCAGTGTGTTAGTGTTCCTGTTACCCCCGGTGTGTTAGTGTTACCCCCAGTGTGTTAGTGTTCCTGTTACCCCCAGTGTGTTATTGTTACCCCCAGTGTGTTATTGTTACCCCCAGTGTGTTAGTGTTCCTGTTACCCCCAGTGTGTTAGTGTTCCTGTTACCCCCAGTGTGTTAGTGTTACTCCCAGTTTGTTATTGTTCCTGTTACCCCCAGTGTGTTATTGTTACCCCCAGTGTGTTAGTGTTCCTGTTATCCCCAGTGTGTTATTGTTACCCCCATTGTGTTAGTGTTCCTGTTACCCCCAGTGTTTTAGTGTTCCTGTTACCCCCAGTGTGTTAGTGTTCCTGTTACCCCCAGTGTGTTAGTGTTCCTGTTACCCCCAGTGTGTTAGTTTTCCTGTTACCTCCAGTTTGTCAGTGTTCCTGTTAACCCCAGTTTGTAAGTGTTCCTGTTACCCCCAGTGTGTTAGTGTTACCCACATGTGTGTTAGTGTTACCCCCAGTGTGTTAGTGTTCCTCTTACCCCCAGTGTGTTAGTGTTCCTGTTACCTCCAGAGTGTTGGTGTTCCTGTTACCCCCAGTGTGTTAGTGTTCCTGTTACCCCCAGTGTTTTAGTGTTCCTGCTGACTCCAGTGTGTTAGTGTTCCTGTTACTGCAGTGTGTTATTGTTACCCCCAGTGTGTTAGTGTTCCTGTTACTCCCAGTGGGTTAGTGTTCCTGTTACCCCAGGTGTGTTAATGTTCCTGTTACCCCCAGTGTGTTAGTGTTCCTGTTACCTCCAGTGTTAGTGATCCTGTGAAACCCAGTGTGTTAGTGTTCCTGTTACCCCCAGTGTGTTAGTGTTCCTGTTACCCCAAATGTGTTAGTGATCCTGTGAACCCCAGTGTGTTAGTGTTCCTGTTACCCCCAGTGTGTTAGTGTTCCTGTAACCCCAAATGTGTTAGTGTTCCTGTGACCCCCGGGGTGTTAGTGTTCATGTTAGCTCCAGTGTGTTAGTGTTCCTGCGACCCCAAGTGTGTTAGTGTTGCATCCAGTGTGTTAGTGTTCCTGGTACCTCCAGTGTGTTAGTGTTCCTGTTACCTCCAGTGTGTTAGTGTTCCTGTTAGCCCCAGTGTGTTAGTGTTCCTGTTACCTCCAGTGTGTTAGTGATACCCCCAGTGTGTTAGTGTTCCTGTTACCTCCAATGTGTTAGTGTTCCTGTTACCCCCAGTGTGTTCCTGTTACCTCTAGTGTGTTATTGTTCCTGTTACCCCCAGTGTGTTAGTGTTCCTGTTACCCCCAGTGTGTTAGTATTCCTGCTACCTCCAGTGTGTTAGTGTTACTCCCCAGTGTGTTAGTGTTACCCCCAGTGTGTTAGTGTTACCCCCCCAGTGTGTTAGTTTTACGTCCAGTGTGTTAGTGTTACCCCCAGTGTGTTAGTGTTCCTGTTACCTCCAGTGTTAGTGTTCCTGTTACCCCAAATGTGTTAGTGTTCCTGTTACCCCCAGTGTGTTAGTTTTCCTGTTACCCCCAGTGTGTTAGTTTTCCTGTTACCCCCTGTGTGTTAGTGTTCCTGTTACCCCAAATGTGTTAGTGTTCTTGTTACCCCCAGTGTGTTAGTGTTCATGTTACCTCCAGTGTGTTAGTGGTCCTGTTACCCCCAGTGTGTTAGTGTTACATCCAGTGTGTTAGTGTTCCTGGTACCTCCAGTGTGTTAGTGTTCCTGTTAACTCCAGTGTGTTAGTGTTCCTGTTACCCCCAGTGTGTTAGTGTTCCTGTTACCTCCAGTGTGTTAGTGTTACCTTCAGTGTCCAGTGTGTTCCTGTTACCTCCAGTGTGTTAGTGTTCCTGCTACCCCCAGTATGTTAGTGTTCCTGGTTCCTCCAGTGTGTTAGTGTTACTGTTACCTCCAGTGTGTTAGTGTTACCCCCAGTGTGTTAGTGTTCCTGTAACCTCCAATGTGTTAGTGTTCCTGTTACCCCCAGTGTGTTAGTGTTCCTGTTACCTCTAGTGTGTTATTGTTCCTGTAACCCCCAGTGTGTTAGTGTTCCTGCTACCTCCAGTGTGTTAGTGTTACTCCCCAGTGTGTTAGTGTTACCCCCAGTGTGTTAGTGTTCCTGTTACCACCAGTGTGTTAGTGTTCCTGTAACCCCAAATGTGTTAGTGTTCCTGTGACCCCCGGGGTGTTAGTGTTCATGTTAGCTCCAGTGTGTTAGTGTTCCTGCGACCCCAAGTGTGTTAGTGTTGCATCCAGTGTGTTAGTGTTCCTGGTACCTCCAGTGTGTTAGTGTTCCTGTGAACTCCAGTGTGTTAGTGATCCTGTTACCTTCAGTGTGTTAGTGTTCCTGTTACCTCCAGTGTGTTAGTGTTACCTTCAGTGTCCAGTGTGTTCCTGTTACCTCCAGTGTGTTAGTGTTCCTGCTACCCCAAGTATGTTAATGTTCCTGGTACCTCCAGTGTGTTAGTGTTCCTGTTACCTCTAGTGTGTTATTGTTCCTGTTACCCCCAGTGTGTTAGTGTTCCTGTTAGCCCCAGTGTGTTAGTGTTCCTGTTACCTCCAGTGTGTTAGTGATACCCCCAGTGTGTTAGTGTTCCTGTTACCTCCAATGTGTTAGTGTTCCTGTTACCCCCAGTGTGTTAGTGTTCCTGTTACCTCTAGTGTGTTATTGTTCCTGTTACCCCCAGTGTGTTAGTGTTCCTGTTACCCCCAGTGTGTTAGTGTTCCTGCTACCTCCAGTGTGTTAGTGTTACTCCCCAGTGTGTTAGTGTTACCCCCAGTGTGTTAGTGTTACCCCCCCAGTGTGTTAGTTTTACGTCCAGTGTGTTAGTGTTACCCCCAGTGTGTTAGTGTTCCTGTTACCTCCAGTGTGTTAGTGTTACCCCCAGTGTGTTAGTGTTCCTGTTACCTCCAGTGTTAGTGTTCCTGTTACCCCAAATGTGTTAGTGTTCCTGTTACCCCCAGTGTGTTAGTTTTCCTGTTACCCCCTGTGTGTTAGTGTTCCTGTTACCCCAAATATGTTAGTGTTCTTGTTACCCCCAGTGTGTTAGTGTTCATGTTACCTCCAGTGTGTTAGTGGTCCTGTTACCCCCAGTGTGTTAGTGTTACATCCAGTGTGTTAGTGTTCCTGGTACCTCCAGTGTGTTAGTGTTCCTGTTAACTCCAGTGTGTTAGTGTTCCTGTTACCCCCAGTGTGTTAGTGTTCCTGTTACCTCCAGTGTGTTAGTGTTACCTTCAGTGTCCAGTGTGTTCCTGTTACCTCCAGTGTGTTAGTGTTCCTGCTACCCCCAGTATGTTAGTGTTCCTGGTTCCTCCAGTGTGTTAGTGTTACTGTTACCTCCAGTGTGTTAGTGTTACCCCCAGTGTGTTAGTGTTCCTGTAACCTCCAATGTGTTAGTGTTCCTGTTACCCCCAGTGTGTTAGTGTTCCTGTTACCTCTAGTGTGTTATTGTTCCTGTAACCCCCAGTGTGTTAGTGTTCCTGCTACCTCCAGTGTGTTAGTGTTACTCCCCAGTGTGTTAGTGTTACCCCCAGTGTGTTAGTGTTCCTGTTACCACCAGTGTGTTAGTTTTCCTGTTACCCCCAGTGTGTTAGTGTTCCTGTTAACCCCAGTATGTTAGTGTTCCTGTTACCCCCAGTATGTTAGTGTTCCTGTTACCCCCAATATGTTAGTGTTCCTGTTACCCCCTGTGTGTTAGTGTTCCTGTTACCCCAAATGTGTTAGTGTTCTTGTTACCTCCAGTGTGTTAGTGTTCCTGTTACCTCCAGTGTGTTAGTGTTACCCCCAGTGTGTTAGTGTTCCTGTTACCTCCAGTGTGTTAGTGTTCCTGTTACCCCAAATGTGTTAGTGTTCCTGTTACCCCCAGTGTGTTAGTTTTCCTGTTACCCCCGGTGTGTTAGTGTTCCTGTTAACCCCAGTATGTTAGTGTTCCTGTTACCCCCAGTATGTTAGTGTTCCTGTTACCCCCAATATGTTAGTGTTCTTGTTACCCCCAGTGTGTTAGTGTTCATGTTACCTCCAGTGTGTTAGTGGTCCTGTTACCCCCAGTGTGTTAGTGTTACATCCAGTGTGTTAGTGTTCCTGTTAACTCCAGTGTGTTAGTGTTCCTGTTACCCCCAGTGTGTTAGTGTTCCTGTTACCTCCAGTGTGTTAGTGTTACCTTCAGTGTCCAGTGTGTTCCTGTTACCTCCAGTGTGTTAGTGTTCATGCTACCCCCAGTATGTTAGTGTTCCTGGTTCCTCCAGTGTGTTAGTGTTACTGTTACCTCCAGTGTGTTAGTGTTACCCCCAGTGTGTTAGTGTTCCTCTAACCTCCAATGTGTTAGTGTTCCTGTTACCCCCAGTGTGTTAGTGTTCCTGTTACCTCCAGTGTGTTAGTGTTCATGTTACCCCCAGTGTGTTAGTGTTCCTGTTACCCCCAGTGTGTTAGTGTTCCTGTTACCTCCAGTGTGTTAGTGTTACTCCCCAGTGTGTTAGTGTTACCCCCAGTGTGTTAGTGTTACCCCCCAGTATGTTAGTTTTACCTCCAATGTGTTAGTGTTACCCTCCAGTGTGTTAGTTTTACCTCCAGTGTGTTAGTGTTCCCCCCCAGTGTGTTAGTTTTACCTCCAGTGTTTTAGTGTTACCCTCCAGTGTGTTAGTGTTACCCCTTCAGTGTGTTAGTGTTACCTCCAGTGTGTTAGTTTACCTCCAGTGTGTTAGTTTACCTCCAGTGTGTTAGTGTTACCTTCAGCGTGTTCCTGTTTCCCTCCAGTGTGTTAGTGTTACCCCTTCAGTGTGTTAGTGTTACCTCCAGTGTGTTAGTTTACCTCCAGTGTGTTCCTGTTACCCTCCAGTGTGTTAGTGTTACCCCCCAGTGTGTAAGTGTCACCCTCCAGTGTGTTAGTTTTACCTCCAGTGTGTTAGTGTTACCCCCCAGTGTGTTAGTGTTACCCCCAGTGTGTAAGTGTTACCCCCCAGTGTGTTAGTGTTACCCTCCAGTGTGTTAGTGTTACCCCCCAGTTTGTTAGTGTTACCCTCCAGTGTGTAAGTGTTACCTCCAGTGTGTTAGTGTTCCTGTTACCTCCAGTGTGTTAGTGTTACCCCCAGTGTGTTAGTGTTCCTGTTACCTCCAGTGTTAGTGTTCCTGTTACCCCAAATGTGTTAGTGTTCCTGTTACCCCCAGTGTGTTAGTGTTCCTGTTACCCCCGGTGTGTTAGTATTCCTGTTAACCCCAGTATGTTAGTGTTCCTGTTACCCCCAGTATGTTAGTGTTCCTGTTACCCCCAATATGTTAGTGTTCTTGTTACCCCCAGTGTGTTAGTGTTCATGTTACCTCCAGTGTGTTAGTGGTCCTGTTACCCCCAGTGTGTTAGTGTTACATCCAGTGTGTTAGTGTTCCTGGTACCTCCAGTGTGTTGGTGTTCCTGTTAACTCCAGTGTGTTAGTGTTCCTGTTACCCCCAGTGTGTTAGTGTTCCTGTTACCTCCAGTGTGTTAGTGTTACCTTCAGTGTCCAGTGTGTTCCTGTTACCTCCAGTGTGTTAGTGTTCATGCTACCCCCAGTATGTTAGTGTTCCTGGTTCCTCCAGTGTGTTAGTGTTACTGTTACCTCCAGTGTGTTAGTGTTACCCCCAGTGTGTTAGTGTTCCTCTAACCTCCAATGTGTTAGTGTTCCTGTTACCCCCAGTTTGTTAGTGTTCCTGTTACCTCCAGTGTGTTAGTGTTCCTGTTACCCCCAGTGTGTTAGTGTTCCTGTTACCTCCAGTGTGTTAGTGTTCCTGTTACCTCCAGTGTGTTAGTGTTACTCCCCAGTGTGTTAGTGTTACCCCCAGTGTGTTAGTGTTACCCCCCAGTATGTTAGTTTTACCTCCAATGTGTTAGTGTTACCCTCCAGTGTGTTAGTTTTACCTCCAGTGTGTTAGTGTTCCCCCCCAGTGTGTTAGTTTTACCTCCAGTGTTTTAGTGTTACCCTCCAGTGTGTTAGTGTTACCCCTTCAGTGTGTTAGTGGTCCTGTTACCCCCAGTGTGTTAGTGTTACATCCAGTGTGTTAGTGTTCCTGGTACCTCCAGTGTGTTAGTGTTCCTGTTAACTCCAGTGTGTTAGTGTTCCTGTTACCCCCAGTGTGTTAGTGTTCCTGTTACCTCCAGTGTGTTAGTGTTACCTTCAGTGTCCAGTGTGTTCCTGTTACCTCCAGTGTGTTAGTGTTCCTGCTACCCCCAGTATGTTAGTGTTCCTGGTTCCTCCAGTGTGTTAGTGTTACTGTTACCTCCAGTGTGTTAGTGTTACCCCCAGTGTGTTAGTGTTCCTGTAACCTCCAATGTGTTAGTGTTCCTGTTACCCCCAGTGTGTTAGTGTTCCTGTTACCTCTAGTGTGTTATTGTTCCTGTAACCCCCAGTGTGTTAGTGTTCCTGCTACCTCCAGTGTGTTAGTGTTACTCCCCAGTGTGTTAGTGTTACCCCCAGTGTGTTAGTGTTCCTGTTACCACCAGTGTGTTAGTTTTCCTGTTACCCCCAGTGTGTTAGTGTTCCTGTTAACCCCAGTATGTTAGTGTTCCTGTTACCCCCAGTATGTTAGTGTTCCTGTTACCCCCAATATGTTAGTGTTCCTGTTACCCCCTGTGTGTTAGTGTTCCTGTTACCCCAAATGTGTTAGTGTTCTTGTTACCTCCAGTGTGTTAGTGTTCCTGTTACCTCCAGTGTGTTAGTGTTACCCCCAGTGTGTTAGTGTTCCTGTTACCTCCAGTGTGTTAGTGTTCCTGTTACCCCAAATGTGTTAGTGTTCCTGTTACCCCCAGTGTGTTAGTTTTCCTGTTACCCCCGGTGTGTTAGTGTTCCTGTTAACCCCAGTATGTTAGTGTTCCTGTTACCCCCAGTATGTTAGTGTTCCTGTTACCCCCAATATGTTAGTGTTCTTGTTACCCCCAGTGTGTTAGTGTTCATGTTACCTCCAGTGTGTTAGTGGTCCTGTTACCCCCAGTGTGTTAGTGTTACATCCAGTGTGTTAGTGTTCCTGTTAACTCCAGTGTGTTAGTGTTCCCGTTACCCCCAGTGTGTTAGTGTTCCTGTTACCTCCAGTGTGTTAGTGTTACCTTCAGTGTCCAGTGTGTTCCTGTTACCTCCAGTGTGTTAGTGTTCATGCTACCCCCAGTATGTTAGTGTTCCTGGTTCCTCCAGTGTGTTAGTGTTACTGTTACCTCCAGTGTGTTAGTGTTACCCCCAGTGTGTTAGTGTTCCTCTAACCTCCAATGTGTTAGTGTTCCTGTTACCCCCAGTGTGTTAGTGTTCCTGTTACCTCCAGTGTGTTAGTGTTCATGTTACCCCCAGTGTGTTAGTGTTCCTGTTACCCCCAGTGTGTTAGTGTTCCTGTTACCTCCAGTGTGTTAGTGTTACTCCCCAGTGTGTTAGTGTTACCCCCAGTGTGTTAGTGTTACCCCCCAGTATGTTAGTTTTACCTCCAATGTGTTAGTGTTACCCTCCAGTGTGTTAGTTTTACCTCCAGTGTGTTAGTGTTCCCCCCCAGTGTGTTAGTTTTACCTCCAGTGTTTTAGTGTTACCCTCCAGTGTGTTAGTGTTACCCCTTCAGTGTGTTAGTGTTACCTCCAGTGTGTTAGTTTACCTCCAGTGTGTTAGTTTACCTCCAGTGTGTTAGTGTTACCTTCAGCGTGTTCCTGTTTCCCTCCAGTGTGTTAGTGTTACCCCTTCAGTGTGTTAGTGTTACCTCCAGTGTGTTAGTTTACCTCCAGTGTGTTCCTGTTACCCTCCAGTGTGTTAGTGTTACCCCCCAGTGTGTAAGTGTCACCCTCCAGTGTGTTAGTTTTACCTCCAGTGTGTTAGTGTTACCCCCCAGTGTGTTAGTGTTACCCCCAGTGTGTAAGTGTTACCCCCCAGTGTGTTAGTGTTACCCTCCAGTGTGTTAGTGTTACCCCCCAGTTTGTTAGTGTTACCCTCCAGTGTGTAAGTGTTACCTCCAGTGTGTTAGTGTTCCTGTTACCTCCAGTGTGTTAGTGTTACCCCCAGTGTGTTAGTGTTCCTGTTACCTCCAGTGTTAGTGTTCCTGTTACCCCAAATGTGTTAGTGTTCCTGTTACCCCCAGTGTGTTAGTGTTCCTGTTACCCCCGGTGTGTTAGTATTCCTGTTAACCCCAGTATGTTAGTGTTCCTGTTACCCCCAGTATGTTAGTGTTCCTGTTACCCCCAATATGTTAGTGTTCTTGTTACCCCCAGTGTGTTAGTGTTCATGTTACCTCCAGTGTGTTAGTGGTCCTGTTACCCCCAGTGTGTTAGTGTTACATCCAGTGTGTTAGTGTTCCTGGTACCTCCAGTGTGTTGGTGTTCCTGTTAACTCCAGTGTGTTAGTGTTCCTGTTACCCCCAGTGTGTTAGTGTTCCTGTTACCTCCAGTGTGTTAGTGTTACCTTCAGTGTCCAGTGTGTTCCTGTTACCTCCAGTGTGTTAGTGTTCATGCTACCCCCAGTATGTTAGTGTTCCTGGTTCCTCCAGTGTGTTAGTGTTACTGTTACCTCCAGTGTGTTAGTGTTACCCCCAGTGTGTTAGTGTTCCTCTAACCTCCAATGTGTTAGTGTTCCTGTTACCCCCAGTTTGTTAGTGTTCCTGTTACCTCCAGTGTGTTAGTGTTCCTGTTACCCCCAGTGTGTTAGTGTTCCTGTTACCTCCAGTGTGTTAGTGTTCCTGTTACCTCCAGTGTGTTAGTGTTACTCCCCAGTGTGTTAGTGTTACCCCCAGTGTGTTAGTGTTACCCCCCAGTATGTTAGTTTTACCTCCAATGTGTTAGTGTTACCCTCCAGTGTGTTAGTTTTACCTCCAGTGTGTTAGTGTTCCCCCCCAGTGTGTTAGTTTTACCTCCAGTGTTTTAGTGTTACCCTCCAGTGTGTTAGTGTTACCCCTTCAGTGTGTTAGTGTTACCTCCAGTGTGTTAGTTTACCTCCAGTGTGTTAGTTTACCTCCAGTGTGTTAGTGTTACCTTCAGCGTGTTCCTGTTTCCCTCCAGTGTGTTAGTGTTACCCCTTCAGTGTGTTAGTGTTACCTCCAGTGTGTTAGTTTACCTCCAGTGTGTTCCTGTTACCCTCCAGTGTGTTAGTGTTACCCCCCAGTGTGTAAGTGTCACCCTCCAGTGTGTTAGTTTTACCTCCAGTGTGTTAGTGTTACCCCCCAGTGTGTTAGTGTTACCCCCAGTGTGTAAGTGTTACCCCCCAGTGTGTTAGTGTTACCCTCCAGTGTGTTAGTGTTACCCCCCAGTGTGTTAGTGTTACCCTCCAGTGTGTAAGTGTTACCTCCAGTGTGTTAGTGATACCCCCCAGCGTGTTAGTGTTACCTCCAGTGTGTTAGTGTTATCCTCCAGTGTGTTAGTGTCACCCTCTAGTGTGTTAGTTTTATCTCCAGTGTGTTAGTGTTACCTCCAGTGTGTTAGTGTTATCCTCCAGTGTGTTAGTGTCACCCTCTAGTGTGTTAGTTTTATCTCCAGTGTGTTAGTGATACCCCCCAGCGTGTTAGTGTTACCTCCAGTGTGTTAGTGTTATCCTCCAGTGTGTTAGTGTCACCCTCCAGTGTGTTAGTTTTACCTCCAGTGTGTTAGTTTTATCTCCAGTGTGTTAGTGTTACCTCCAGTGTGTTAGTGTTACCCCCCAGTGTGTTAGTGTTACCTCCCAGTGTGTTAGTGTTACCTCCCAGTGTGTTAGTGTTACCTCCAGTGTGTTAGTGTTACCCCCCAGTGTGTTAGTGTTACCCCCCAGTGTGTAAGTTTTACCTCCAGTGTGTTAGTGTTACCCTCCAGTGTGTTAGTTTACCCCCAGTGTGTTAGTGTGTTACCCTCAGTGTGTTAGTGTTACCTCCAGTGTGTTAGTTTTACCCCCTAGTGTACTAGTTTTACCTCCAGTGTGTTAGTGTTACTCCCCAGTGTGTTAGTTTTACCTCCAGTGTGTTAGTGTTACCCCCCAGTGTGTTAGTGTTACCTCCAGTGTTTTAGTGTTACCTCTAGTGTGGGAGTGTTACCTCCAGTGTGTTAGTGTTACCCCCCAGTGTGTTAGTGTTACCTCCAGTGTGTTAGTGTTACCTCCAGTGTGATAGTGTTACCTCCAGTGTGTTAGTGTTACCCCCCAGTGTGTTAGTGTTACCCCAGTGTGTTAGTGTTACCCCCCAGTGTGTTAGTGTTACCTCCAGTGTGTTAGTGTTACCTCCAGTGTGTTAGTGTTACCGCCAGTGTGTTAGTGTTACCCCCCAGTGTGTTAGTGTTACCCCAGTGTGTTAGTGTTACCCCCCAGTGTGTTAGTGTCACCCCAGTGTGTTAGTGTTACCCCCCAGTGTGTTAGTGTTACCTCCAGTGTGTTAGTGTTACCTCCAGTGTGTTAGTCTTACCGCCAGTGTGTTAGTGTTACCTTGAGTGGTACAGTGGAGTAAAAATGGTTCCACTTCTCATCTGTTGCTTTCTCCTTTGACTAGCCAAGTTTGTTGTGAATTTATTCCATTGCTATCACAGTGGGTCTTCGTCTGTGCCTGTTTAAAAATGCATCACTGATTGCTGCGGCGGCTGTATTGTGGAGCTGAGGGCCAGCTAAATGTGAGAGGAGCGAGAGGGAGGGAGAAGGAGAGCGAGACAGAGAGAGAAATGGAGAGAGGGGGAGAGAGAAAAACACAATGAAAGATTTATGACAGGCATAGGCAGCAGACAGCTGCTTTATCAGACCATTATCAACCAAATCACCCCCTCCAAGAGATCCCATACAAATCACTGCTCAGTCTAGAGCCTAGCAGATCACAGCCTGAATATGCTACCACTCCATCTCTATCCCTGCTTGACTCTGTTATTCCCTTTTTTCTCGCCATCCTTTGTCTTTCCAGTTTCTGTATCTCTCTCCTTTTCTCTCTTTGTATCTCTCTCCCTCTCTCTATCTATCTCCTTCTCTCCTTCTCCCCAATTGAAAAGTTCCTGATTTTCTCTTCTCTCCCTTTCTAACACACTGCCTTTCCTACCTCTCCCACCCCCTCTCTCCCTACCTCTCCCACCCCCTATGTCCCTCTGCCCCTCTCTCCCTCTTTCCCTACCTCTCCCACCCCCTCTCTCCCTCTCTCCCTACCTCTCCCACCCCCTCTGTCCCTCTGCCCCTCTCTCCCTACCTCTCTCACCCCCTCTCTCACCCCCTTTGTCCCTCTGTCCCTACCTCTCCCACCGCCTCTGTCCCTCTCCTCCTCTCTCCCGCTCTCCCTACCTCTTCCACCCCCTCTGTCCCTCTGCCCCTCTCTCCCTCTCTCCCTACCTCTCTCACCCCCTCTGTCCATCTGCCCCTCTCTCCCTCTAAACCTACCTCTCCCACCCCCTCTGTCCCTCTGCCCCTCTGCACCTCTCTCCCTCTCTCTCTACCTCTCTCACCCCCTCTGTCCCTCTGCCCCTCTCTCCCTCTCTCTCTCACCCCGTCTGTCCCTCTCGCCCTCTGTCCCTCTATCCCTACCTCTCTCACCCCCTCTGTCCCTCTCTCCCTCTGTCCCTCTATCCCTCTCTCGTCCCTCTCTTCATCTCTCCCTACCTCTCTCACCCCCTCTCTTCCTCTCTCCCTACCTCTCTCGTCTCTTCTCCCTCTCTCCTTTCATTCTCCTCCTTACTCCATCTCCAATTGAAAATTCCCAGATTTCCTCTCAATCCCCAGATTTCCTCTCAATCCCTTTCCAATGCAGTTCCCTCCTTCTCTTTGTCCATCCTTCCCTCCCTCTCTTTTTTCACCCATAGGGTTTTCCCCAGTGCCAGTGTATCTCTATGTAGATCTCTAACCTGCAAGTGGTTCTAATGGATGGCAGTTCCCCCCCCCCCCCCCTCTCTCCCCCTCCCTTTTACCCCCCCCCCCCCCCTCCCCTCCCACTCTCTCTAACCCCCTGGTGGAGCGAAACACCTTAGGTGAACAGATACATTTTCTGGCAGTTTGAGATACGCTCGTGACATTTCAATCCAGCATCTGTTTTTATCGTCGCTGATTTAGGAAGAAGGGAGGGAAGGAGGTAAGCACTTTCAGTTCCACCGTGGACAGCATAGTAGCTGAAACAGACGAGATTGCAACCACAGCTGCAGACCCAAAAAGAAAGGGATCTGTGTGGGCGTGTTGCCCCCAAGTGGTGATATTTAGAATTGTTGCACATTACTGTGGCAGTGCAATCAGCAGGTCACAAGATGAGTGAAATAATTAAGGCTACTGTACGTGCATGTTGGGTAATGTGACCTTTCATAGTACTCAGTCAAATATTTTCATATTCAGATATTCAGAAAACAGGTACTTTGATAGATGAGACTGCGTTCATATTTAAATGCTTGGTTTTAGTGGGGGGCAGATAGACGACATGAAAGAAGCGCATTTTAAGCTTGAGGTGAGAAGAGAGAACTGCGGAGAGAGAGTTTGAGATAACGAGAAGAACTGAAAGAGAGAGATTGAAAGAGAGAGAAAGAGAGAGAAAAGAGAGACAGAGGGTGGAGAGAGAGAAATCACAGGAGACTAAGATAAAGAAGAAGAAACAGACTCAGGGAGCAAATAAGAGATTTTATATACAGACAAACAAATTGAGAAGAGAGAAAAGAGAGAGAGAGTAAAAAGAAGAAACTGACAGAGAGAACAGAAAGGACAGATGAAGGGAAAGAAACATGGACTTCCAAAACCATGGGAAAGTAGGAGAATGAGAGAAATAAAAAAACAAGAGAGAGAGATAAAAAGAGAGAGAGACAGAGAGATAGAGAGAGAGTAGATATGAGAGCTTGAGTAAGTGAATTAGGAGAGTGTTGGGGCTGGAGATGAACAGTGGGTAGCCGGAGACAGACAGTGGACAGCCGCCACGGCCGGCCGGCGCTCTGACGCTTTTTAAATTTCATTTGATATGAATTGAATAAGCGCTGCTGATCTCTCTTGGCTCTGGTGTAATTACTGGCAGAACAACGGGGGCATTGTGGAGCCGCGCGACCATCTAAATGCTCCCCCCCACCCCCGCACCACCACCTAAATGTCCCGCCGCTCTCTTCCAGGTTGCCACTGATCTGTCTGAGAATGTCAATTATCGTATCAAATGCCGACCGAGAGAGAGAGAGAGAGAGAGAGAGAGAGAGAGAGAGAGAGAGAGATGAGTTCAGACCGCAGAGCTTAATAAAAGTGGAAGAGAAAGAGCAATACAGAGTGCGAGTGAGGGAAAATGGAAAGAGGACCGCAGAGCTTGAGAGAGAGAAAGAGGGAGGGAGGTTCCGACTGCAGAACTTAAAACGGGGGAGGTGGAATGGGAAGGAAGGGAAGGAGAGGGGGAGAGGGAATGAGTGGGAAGGAGAGGGGAGGAGAGGGAAGGAGAAGGAAGGAGAGGTAGGAAGAGGGAGACGGAAGGAGAGGTGGGAGAGGGAAGGGGAGGTGGGAGAGAGAAGGAGAGGGAAGGAGAGGTGGAGATGGAAGGAGAGGGGGAGAGGGAAGGAGAGAGGAGAGGGGGAGAGGGAAGGAGTGGGAAGGAGAGGGGAGGAGAGGGAAGGAGAGGTGGGTGGGAGAGGGTAGGAGAGGTGGGAGAGGGAAGGAGAGATGGGAGAGGGAAGGAGAGGTGGGAGAGGGAAGGAGAGGTGGGGAGAGAAGGAGAAGTGGGGGTAGAAAAAGAGAGGGGAGGAAGGAAGAAGAGGTGTGTATTGATGGGGAGAGGAAAGGAGCGGGAAGGAGAGGGAAGGAAGGAAGGAAGGAAGGAAGGAAGGAAGGAAGGAAGGAAGGAAGGAAGGAAGGAAGGAAGGAAGGAAGGAAGGAAGGAAGGAAGGAAGGAAGGAAGGAAGGAAGGAAGGAAGGAAGGAAGGAATTAGTGGTGGGGAGAGGGAAGGAGAGGGAAGGAGAGGGAATGAGAGGGGGGAGGCGGGTGGTATGCTGATGAACACTAATCCTCTATTCTATGTTATGGAATGTAGTTATTAAGTAGGAGACATGGCCTGTTATCTGTGTGTGTTGGTCTTCCAGTGGTATTAGTTTCATGTTCTGGTGTAGCCCCAACATGGAGGCAAAAGGAGACCTGCAGGAGCCCGCAGCAGTAGGGTTCTGGGGAAACTGTGATGGGTGGTGGGTGTATTGACACAAAATGGTCATCAATCAGCACTCACAATTGGGTGCTGTATAGTTGTCGAAAATGAGGATGCAGATGATTTTTTTCTAATGTCTTGATACAGTCATACCTTCAAACACTCTTAACCCTACCCTCTACAGACTATATCCTCTCTCTCTCTATTTCTCTCTTTTTCTACTGCTCTCTTCCTACTGCTCTCTTCCTACTGCTCTCTTCCTACTGCTCTCTTCCTACTGCTGTCTCCCTCTGTTTCACTTTCTCCCTACATCTCTCGTTCCCTTTTCTCTCATCAATCCATCAATGGACTTCTTCACCGTGTCCCACCCCACCATCGCCCCTTTCTTCGTCTCAGAGGGAGTGGGTTACCTTGATCTCCCTCTCAGTACAAACCGTCTGGTTAACATCATGAAACATTTAGAGCAGTCAGAGCTGCATCTCTCTAATTCACCCTGGCAACCCAGAGAGACACACACACACAGAAACAGATGCTCCCAAAACACAGGGATTTGGTGTGTGTGTGTGCGTCGGCAGGGGGGGGTCTCTCTCTGTGAGTGTGTGTGTGTGTTGTGTGTGTCCTTGGGAAATACTTGTGTTCTGGTGTCTTACCAAGGGCTTTTCACTGTAAAAACATACATTTATACATTCAGAAAATCAGATGACATACGTGAAGATTTACATTTCTGGAAAGTATTTAGTAGTGGAGGAAAAGGATCAAACAATCAGTGATTAGAATCATATTTCCCTCAGCTAGATGGTTCCTATCAATGATCATTCATTTTTCCTACTTCTAAATGGAGGTACGTTTTCTCCTTGTTGTGTGAATAGAGGTGTGTGTTTGCCTGTTTTTTATTTGATTTAAGTATCAAGTCATTTAAGAACAAATTCTTATTTACAATGACGGCCACCTGTAGGGAGATGTGTAATGGTCTGGTGTGTATATAGGTGTGTGTTGGTCTGTAGGGAGATGTGTAATGGTCTGGTGTGTGTATGGCTGTGTGTTGGCCTGTAGGGAGATGTGTAATGGTCTGGTGTGTGTATAGGTGTGTATAGGTGTGTGTATAGGTGTGTGTTGGTCTGTAGGGAGAGCCTCCGTTTGAAACAAACACAAGCACATACACACATTTTATATTAGCTTTAGCAGCGAGAGAAGGAGAAAGAAACAGAGATTCTAAATCCTGAGGAGAGAGCAGGGCCGATTAACAGAGAGGAGGAATTGAGGACAAGGCAGTGACAGATTGAGAACAGACACGTTTTCTAACTCACTTAGAAACTGCCGCTGGCCAACAAATCATTGCCACCTGGCCAAGGTCGGAAGTTGACGCTGTCTTGTTCTAATTGCATAAGGGCGTTCAATGAGCTTTAAAATGTAAAACTACACTTAAAAAAATGACAGTAACTCACCTGAATACATATTTCTGCCTAGGGCTGCCCATATCAACTGATACAAGTGATACAGAGAATGTTTAGTGACAAACCCTAGTCCCACATTTACACTCACATGCATGGAGGCATAACATACAAACAAGCATATGCTCACACAATCACACACACATGCACGGACACACACACGCACACTCAAACACACATGCACTCACACACACAGGCACGGACAGAAACACAGAAACACACACACACACACATGCACGGCCGTGTAGTAGCTGTGATGTACGCTTGTCTATGTTAGTTACTATGCTGTTACTAAGCAGTGCATTACATAAGTTCAATGTTCTACCAGCTCTCACAGTCTCATGTCAGAATTAGACGTTCATCCATGCTT
>NC_143039.1:64221114-64251114 GCF_057628025.1 Oncorhynchus mykiss
GCTATATTGACATCCAGGATTAACTCAATTTGACATTCTCAATGTGTTTTGCTACTCTGCGGGTGTGTGTGTGTGTGTCCTTAAGCTTGTAGATGCCATCCCAGCGTGAACAAGTGCCCCCTTCCTCCCCTCTCTGTCTCTCATTCTCCTCCTTCTCTGTCCCTCCTCTCATTCTCTCCTCCTTCCCTTTCCCTCTTCTCATTCTCTCCTCCTTCTCTTTCCCTCATTTCATTCTCTCCTCCTTGTCTTTCCCTCCTCTCATTCTCTCCTCCTTCTCTTTCCCTCCTCTCATTCTCTCCTCCTTCTCCTTCCCTCCTCCTCTTCTCCTTCCCTCCTCTCATGCAGAGGAGCATGGGAAAGAAGATCTAGATTCCAGAGCCCATACACACATTAGCCCTCACACTGCTTCTGATGGAGAGGGAGGGAGGGAGGGAGGGAGGGAGGGAGGGAGGGAGGGAGGGAGAGAGGGAGGGAGGGAGGGAGGGAGGGAGGGAGGGAGGGAGGGAGGGAGGGAGGGAGGGAGGGAGGGAGGGAGGGAGGGAGGGAGGGAGGGAGGGAGGGAGGGAGGGAGGGAGGGAGGGAGGGAGGTGTAGAGGACTGTACTATTGACACCAGGCAGGATGGGGCAATTGACTCATGCTGGATATGCCAAATCCTGACTCTGCTTGACATTTTTCCACTCCTAAATCGTTCAGTGTTGGTGATCACATTGCCCACTGGAGCGGCCTCTTCTTGTTTTAATACGTATACGTATCCTATTTTAGCTGATAGGAGTGGAACACGATTTGGTCGTCTGCTGCAATAGCCCATCCATGACGAGGATCGTCGAGTCGTGCTGTTAGCTTGCCCTCTTACCATTTTCTTTCGACCTCTCTCATCAACAAGCTGTTTCAACCCACAGGACTGCTGCTGACTGGATGTTTTTCGTTTGATGCAACATTCTCGGGGTACCCTTGTCACTGTCTTTTCTGAGACACGGGATGTGTCGTGCCTGGCACCGACGATCATACCCTTCTCAAAGTCAAACAGTACCTGAATATCGCACTGTCTGTAGTAGTAATCCATTCTGGTATACCTAATAAACTGACCAGGGAGTGTAGTCCCCTCTAGCTTAACATCACACAACTATTGAGGGAGGGAGGGGGAGAGAGTGAGAGAGAGAGAGAAAGAGAGAGAGAGAAAGAGAGAGAGAGAGAGAGAGAGAGAGAGAGAGAGAGGGAGAGAGAGAGAGAGACGGGTGAGACAGCGATGCAGCTTGAGCCCCACCCTCTTCAACATAGTATATATTGGCGAGGGCACTAGAACTGTCTGCCGCACCTAGCTTCACCCTACTGGACTCAGAAATCAAACGTCTACTGTTTGCTGATGATCTGGTGCTTCTATCCCCAATGAAGGACGGCCTACAGCAGAATCTAGATCTGCTGCACAGATTCTGTCAGACTTAGGCCCTGACAGTGAATCTCAATAAGACAAAAATAATGGTGTTCCAAAAAATATTCAATAGCCAAGACAACAAATACAAATTCTATCTCGACACTGTTACCATAGGTCACAAAAATAATTACATCTACCTTGGCCTAAACATCAACACCACAGGTTACTTTCACAAGGCTGTGAATGATCTAACAGACAAGGCAAGAAGGGCCTTCTATGCCATCAAAGGAACATAAAACTTAACATCCCAATTAGAATCTGGCTAAAAATACTTCAAGCAGTTATCGAGCCCATTGCCCTCTATTGTTGTGAGGTCAAGGGGTGAACTCACCAACCAAGAATTCACTAAATGGGACAAACGCCCAATAGAGACTTCGCATGCAGAATTCTGCAAATAATCTACAACGCAAAACCCAAAGCAATGCATGCAGAGCAGAATTAGGACCATACCCACTAGTTATCAAAATCCAGAAGGAACAGGAAGCGATGCCCAAAATGAACAGATATATATCTGGTCATTTAATTTCCCTTTCATACTTCAACAACACTGTACATGGCCAATAATTTAACATTTGAATTGTCTATATTCTTTTCAAACGTTTGTGACTGTAATGTTTCCCTTTTGTTAATTGTCTATTCCATTTTCTTTGTCAATGTACACATATGTTTCCCATTGCAAATAAAGCCCTTTGAATTGAATTGAATTGAATTGAATTCAGAAAGTAAACTAAGTAACGTTCTGTCTGAAGCTACTTCTGAAGCCAAAAAGTAAAAGACAACCATCTCTAGATAATTTTGTCATATAAAGCTAAGTAAATAAGGCTGCTAAGCTACCAAGCTGCTAGAACAGAACAGATGTGAAGTGAGAAGTGAGATGTGTGAAAACTCTTGAGCCCACCCAGCAACGGCCTTTGAAGCCCCCTACTCCATGACTTCCCCCTGTGCAGATGTCATCACAGTACAGTATGGATATTGGATATTAAAAATAACACTGCACAGAATATGGTGGAAAACTGCATGATTATGTTAAAAATACTTTGATTGCATCAAATGGTTGTTTTATGCATCATCATAGAGTATTCTTACAACTACTGTGTGTGTGTTCTACTGAGGATGGGTCTCTGGGAGATAACACTGACAGGAGATTTATGGTGTCTTTTGGGTGATACAACCTAAAGAAACCGCATTCCAGAGCATAAGTTAATGCTTCTGTTCTATATGGTACCAGGGAGAGATGACCCCAGGGCCCAGACCATGGTCTGTACACAAGATGACTGTTTTACAGCATATACTGTCTGCTGTGAATTATAGCTATCTTTCATACAAATCTTAACCTTGTGACCCATTCTATATATCTGTTGTTGGTCATGTAGGCTGAAAGGGGTGTATCTTGGCTATAAAATACCTTTGTAGTTTTGTCTCGGGGCTCTCAACGAATCATGTGAGGGTGATTCGTTGACCAGCCATCACTATTGCAAAGCTTTCACTAATAAAGATTTAGTTGAAGTATTAAGTAACTCTGACTTGTGTGATAAGTTTGTCTCTCCTCAGTTGATAATACAGAAATGAACCACCACAGGAATGAACCACCACAGGAATGAACCACCACAGGAATGAACCACCACAGGAATGAACCACCACATAAATGAACCACCACAGAAATGAACCACCACAGGAATGAACCACCACAGGAATGAACCACCACAGGAATGAACCACCACAGGAATGAACCACCACAGGAATGAGTACAAGGACAATCCAGAGTCAATTCTGTTATTATTATTAACCCATTCACAACCCCCCCTCCCATATATTTTCTGTGTTTTACATATTTTCTGCTACATATACATACATTTTACATAAACACTTTACATACCACATTTTACATACATTGTATTTTATATAAAGCAATTACACAATAAAAAAAATATATATATATACTGTATATTTCACCTTTATTTAACCAGTTAGGCCAGTTGAGAACAAGTTCTCATTTACAACTGTGACCTGGCCAAGATAAAGCAAAGCAGTGCGACACAAACAACACAGAGTTACACAAGGGATAAACAAATGTACAGTCAATAACACAATAGAAAGGTCTATACAGTGTGTGCAATTCTAGTAAGATTAGGGAGGTAAGGCAATAAATAGGCCATAGTAGCAAAATAATTACAATTTAGCAATTGAACACTGGAGTGATAGATGTGCAGAAGATGAATGTGCAAGTAGAGAGACTGGGTTGCAAAGGAGCAAAACAGTAAATAACAGTATGGGGATGAGGTAGTTGGGTGGGCTATTTACAGATGGGGATGAGATAGTTGGGTGGGCTATTTACAGGTGGGCTATTTACAGGTGCAATGGTCGGGTACGCGTCTCTGACAGCTGATGCTTAAAGTTAGTGAGTGAGATGTAAGTCTCCAGCTTCAGGGATTTTTGCAATACGTTCCAGTCATTGGCAGCAGAGAACTGGAAGGAAAGGCAGCCAAAGCAAGTGTTGGTATTGGGAGTGACCAGTGAAATATACCTGTTGGAGCAGTGCTACGGGTGGGTGCTGCTATGGTGACCAGTGAGCTGAGATAAGGCAGGACTTTACCAAGCAAAGACATATAGATGACCTGGAGCCAGTAGGTTTGGCGACGAATATGAAGCTAGGACCAGCCAACAAGAGCATACAGGTCGCAGTGGTGGGTAGTATATGGTATATGGGGCTTTGGTGACAAAACGGATGGGACTGTGATAGACTACACCCAATTTGTTGAGTAGAGTGTTGGAGGCTATTTTATAAAGGACATCGCCGAAGTTGAGGATCGGTAGAATAATCAGTTTTACGAGGGTATGTTTGGCAGCATGAGTGAAGTATTCTTTGTTGCAAAATAGGAAGCCGATTCTAGATTTAATTTTGGATTGGAGATGTTTGATGTGAGTCTGGAAGGAGAGTTTACAGTCTAACCAGACATTTGTAGTTGTCCACATATTGTAAGTCAGAACCGTCCAGAGTAGTGACGCTAGAGCTTCTCTAGACGGGCGGGCAGGTGCGGGCAGCGATCGGTTGAAGAGCATGCATTTAGTTTTGCTTGCATTTAAGAGCAGTTGGAGGCCACGGAAGGAGTGTTGGATGCCATTGAAGCTTGTCTGTTAATTAATTGTTTGTTAATTAACACAGTGTCCAAAGAAGGGCCAAAAGTATACAGAATGGTGTCGTCTACTGGTGGATCAGAGAATCACCAGCAGCAAGAGTGACAACATTGATGTACACAGAGAAAAGAGTTGGCCCGAGAATTGAACCCTGTGGCACCCCCATAGAGACTGACGGACAACAGGCCCTCCGATTTGGCTTTTGAGTCTGCCGATAAAAATGCGGTGAGTGACAGAGTTGAATGCCTTGGCCAGGTCAATGAAGACGGCTGCACAGTATTGTTTTTTATCGATGGTGGTTATGATATTGTTTAGGATCTTGAGCATGGCTGAAGTGCACCCGTGACCAGCTCGGAAACCAGATTGCATAGCGGAGATTGTACGGTGATATTCTAAATGGTCGGGGATCTGTTTGTTAACTTGGCTTTCAAAGACTTTAGAAAGGCAGGACAGGATGGATATAGGTCTATAACAGTTTGGGTCTAGAGTGTCTCCCCCTTTGAAGAGGGGGATGACCGCGGCAGCTTTCCAATCTTTAGGGATCTAAGACGATACGAAAGAGACGGATAATTTTTAGAAAGAGAGGGTCCAGATTGCCTAGCCCAGCTGATTTGTAGTGGTCCAAATTTTGCAGCTCTTTCAGAACATCAGCTGTCTGGATTTGGGTGATGGAAGAAATGGGGAGGCTTGGTCAAGTTGCTGTGGGGGGTGCAAAGCTGTTGGCCGGGGTAGGGGTAGCCAGGTGGAAAGCTTGGCCAGCTGTAGAAAGATGCTTATTGAAATTCTCGATTATCATAGATTTATCAGCGGTGACTGTGTTTCCTAGCCTCAGCTGGGAGGAGGTGCTCTTATTCTCCACGGACTTTACAGTGTCCCAGAAATTTTGGAGTTTGTGCTACAGGATGCAAATTTCTGTTTGAAAAAGTTAGCTTTTGCTTTCCTAATTGCCTGTGTATATTGGTTCCTAACAATTCCCTGAAAAGTTGTATCCACAGGACGCTTTTGTGCTGGTCAAGGGCTTTTGTGCTGGTCGAGGGCAGTCAGGTCTGGAGTGAACCAAGGGCTATATCTGTTCTTAGTTCAACATTTTTTGAATGGGGCATGCTTATTTAAGATGGTGAGGAAAGCACTTTTTAATAATAACCAGGCATCCTCTACTGATGGAATGAGGTCAATATCCACTGAAGTGTTTTAGGGAGCGTTTGACAGTGATGAGGGGTGGTCGTTTGACCGGGGAACCATTACGGACGCAGGCAATGAGGAAGTTCGCTGAGATCCTGGTTGAAGACAGCAGAGGTGTATTTAGAGGGCAGGTTGGTCAGGATGATATGTATGAGGGTGCCCGTGTTTACGGATTTAGGGTTGTACCTGGTAGGTTCCATGATAATTTGTGTGAGATTGAGGGCACTGAGGGCATCAACCTTGAGGGCATAATAATAATAATAATAATACATTACCAAATTTAACCTCTTTAATCCCACCACGCAGCCCATCCCACCTATTACCATAGACCTCAGCTCTATAATCCCAACCATCAGCCACTCAGCCCATCCCACCTATTACCATAGACCTCAGCTCTATAATCCCAACCCTCAGCCACTCAGCCCATCCCACCTATCACCATAGACCTCAGCTCTATAATCCCAACCCTCAGCCACTCAGCCCATCCCACCTATTACCATAGACCTCAGCTCTATAATCCCAACCCTCAGCCACTCAGCCCATCCCACCTATTACCATAGACCTCAGCTCTATAATCCCAACCATCAGCCACTCAGCCCATCCCACCTATTACCATAGACCTCAGCTCTATAATCCCAACCCTCAGCCACTCAGCCCATCCCACCTATCACCATAGACCCCCCTCGTTTGATTTCCATGTGCCCTATATTTTTCAATTGTGCTGTGATGTTTTACACACATTTTGAACCTCTCTAATCGTATTGTTCCACAGATTGTGAGCTAAAGGTGAAAACCTTTCGTATGAGTATTAGAATATTAGTTATTGACTGACTATGGCTTTCCAAATTTGTAAGGTTAATGTTGTGATTTTTTCACCATTCCTGAACCTGTGACCAGAAACAATCTACATAAGGGCAATACCAGAATAAGTGATTGAATGATTCTGTCTCTTCGCAGCAAAATCTACAGAGCTGAGATTGATGTATGCCCCCTATATATAGCATTCTGTTGGTGGCAAGAAGTGTTGAATCAAGTGTTGTTTTTTTGTACCAGTTCATAAACCATGTGCCATAGAATTGGTACATCGAAAATCTCTTCCCATTTATTTTTCAACCATTTTTGTCCTCAAATGAAACTGGTATATTTTTATATTTATGCCAATTCCTTTCAGCCAATTTGTATCTTTAATACACAGTTGAATGAAAAAGTATGTGAACCCTTTGGAATTAAATGGATTTGTGCAGAAAATGGTCATAACATTTGATCTGATCTCCATCAAACACAGTCTGCTTAAACTAATAATTCACAACAAATTATACGTATGCATGTCTTTGTTGAACACACCGTGTAAACATTCACAGTGGAGGGTGGGAAAAGTATGTGAACTCTTGGATTTAACCGTCCTTTGGCAGCAATAACTTCAACCAAATGTTTTCTGTAGTTGCGGATCAGACACAACGGCCAGGGGGAGTTTTGGAAAATTCCTCTTTACAAAACTGTGTCAGTTCAGCAATATTCTTGGGATGGCTGGTGTGAACCTCTCTCGAGGTCATGCCACAGCATCTCAACTGGGTTGAGGTCAGGACTGACTGGGCAGCTCCAGAAGGCGTATTTTCTTCTGTTGAAGCCATTTTGTTGTTGATTTACTTCTGTGTTTTGGGTCGTTGTCCTGTTGCATCATCCAACTTCTGTTGAGCTTCAATTGGCGGACAGATAGCCTTACATTCTCATGCAAAATGTCTTGATGAACGTGGGAATTCATTTTTCCATCGATGATGGCAAGCTTTCCAGGCCCTGAGGCAGCAAAGCAGCCTCAAACCATGATGCTCCCTCCACCATACTTTACAGTTGGGATTAGGTTTTGATGTTGGTGTGCTGTGCCACATAGTGTTGTGTGTTCCTTCCAAACAACTCGACTTTAGTTTAATCAGTCCACAGAATATTTTGCCAGTAGTGCTGTGAACATCCAGGTGCTCTTTTGCGAACTTCAGACATGCATCAATGTTTGTTTTTTGGACAACAGTGGTTTCTTCCGTGGTGTCCTCACATGAACACCATTCTTGTTTAGTGTTTTAAGTATCGAAGACAGAGGTGTTAGCATGTTCCAGAGATTTCTGTAAGTCTTTAGCTGACACTCTAGGATTCTTCTCAACCTCATTGAGCATTCTGCGCTGTGCTCTTGGAGTCATCTTTGCAGGACGGCCACTCCTAGAGAGAGTAGCAACAGTATTGAACATACTCCATTCATAGACAATTTGTCTTTGCACTCTAAAAAGTAAAGGTTCCAAGAATATCCTTTAGGGGTTCTTCAAATTGAAACTGTGGGGGAACCAATATCAGCTCTTCAAAGAACCCTTGAATAAGGTTTTTCGAAGAACCTTTTATGGGAACCACTATAAACTGACAGTATTGTAAACTTGATGCTAAATACTGATTTGTTTTGCTTTAGTGTGTGTGTGTGTGTGTGTGTGTGTGTGTGTGTGTGTGTGTGTGTGTGTGTGTGTGTGTGTGTGTGTGTGTGTGTGTGTGTGTGTGTGTGTCCAACGACCACTTGTCCAACAACCACTTGGTTATGTTAGGAAGTTTGCCATCTTTATGACCGGCCCTAGTAACTTCACCCCAACTTCTCTTATCCCCAGAACACAGTAACTTAATTAAGAACATATGTGTTTATCTGACATTTTTGTGAAATTTTCCAGAAAACTGAAAAAATACAGCCCTATTAGAACCCCAAGTCCCATGGGGACGTCCTCTAGGGCGTGGATGTTCTCCCCAAGAAAGGCCAGCGGGATTTCACTCTCATGGTGAAATGGAGATCTGCCGATGTGCAGTAAAGGAGTGGGGAGCAGTGAAATCTGTGTCAGCAAAAGAAAGAAAAGATACAGTTTTATTTTACCAGGTAAGTTGACTGAGAACACATTTTTATTTACAGCAATGACCTGGGGAATAGTTACAGGGGAGAGGAGGGGGATGAATGAGCCAATTGTAATACATATACAACCAACAAAGAACGTAACAAATGTTCAGCTGTAGTTTTATATAAGCACGCACACTTATGTTTATGAAGAAACAGATTATTTGTGCATAGGCATACCTTGTCATGGACATAAAGGCCACTCGGGTTCCCATTGAAGATGTAGATCAAGAGCAGGATCGCTGCTGTGGTCTCCAGTCCTAGTAAACTAAAGCAATGATCTTACTACACTTGCTAATTTTATTACAAAATACATTAGAGAAAGGGAAGGAATAAGAGCAAATACACCTGTGTGCCTCATCTGTATTGTCCTTCAGGGACAGTCGAAATAGCAGGATGATGTCCTCACCCCTGCCCCGCCTCTCTACCTCTGCTAGTCCTTGAATTATCCTTTTGTCTATATCCATTCCATGGACTTGATTCATTCTGGGCCATGGATCATCACTGGAGGCTCCGGGCCATGGATCATCACTGGAGGCTCCGGGCCATGGATCATCACTGGAGGCTCCGGGCCATGCATCATCACTGGAGGCTCCGGGCCATGCATCATCACTGGAGGCTCCGGGCCATGGACCATCACTGGAGGCTCCGGGCCATGGATCATCACTGGAGGCTCCGGGGCATGGATTATCACTGGAGGCTTCGTGCCATGGATCATCACTAGAGGCTTTGTGCGTGGAGCAATCACAGGACGTACCAGGCTGGAGACACGCACTGGAGGCCGGGTGCATGGAGCTGGCACAGGATATACTGGACAGTGGAGGCGCACTGGAGGTCTGGAGCGTAGAGCTGGCACAACCCATCCTGGCTAGATGCTCACTTTAGCCCGGCAAGTGCTGGGCGCTGGCACAGGACGCACTGGGCTGTGAAGGCGCACTGGAGACATGGTGTGTAGAACCGGCACACATTGTATCGGAACGGTGACACACACTTCAGGGCGAGTTCGTGGAGGAGACACAGGACGCACCGGACTGGGGAGGCGCACCGGAGGCCAGATGCGTGAAAACGGTGCATATGACACCGGACTGGTGTCACGCTCCTCAGCACGCCCGCTCTGCAGCCCTCTCAACGCCAACACCTCTCTCCGGAATCTTTTGTTGAGTTCCTCACTCAACTCCCTGACTGGCTCTGGTTCACCCCTCGGCTCTGCCGACCACTCCGTGTGCCACCCCCCCAAAAAAAATGTTTGGGGCTGCCTCTCGGGCTTCCGTCGTGGTTGCGAACCTCGGAGTCATCGTTGATCCTCCTTCCCCTACTTCCATGGCAGGGTCTTGTCCCCTGCCATAACCTCCTCCCATGTCCATGATGTCCTCACTCCCTTCTCTCCCGGGCCCAGGATCCCTGCTCCTCCTGGCCACGCTGCTTGGTCCTTTGGTGGTGGGATCTTCTGTTACGCTCGTCATTTGAATGAGGAGACCAAGGTGCAGAGTGGTAGGCAAACATCTTACTTTTATTAAAATGAACACCGAAAAAACAACAAAATACAAAACGAACGTAAAGTTCTGCAGGCTACACAACAACAATACAAAATCAAGATCCCACAAACTAAGGTGGAAAAAAGGCAGCCTAAGTATGATCCCCAATCAGAGACAACGATTGAGAGGTGCCCCTGATTGGGAACCATACCAGGCCAACATACAACATAGATTGCCCACCCTAGTCACACCCTGACCTAACCAAATAGAGAATAAAAAGGCTCTCTAAGGTCAGGGCGTGACAACCTTTGGATATGTGTCAACAGCAACCTTGGGAAAATCCTCTGCATCATCATTAACAACAGACTTGAACATTTCCTCAGTGAAGACAATGTACTGAGAAAATGTAAAATTGGCTTTTTACCAAATTATTGTACGACAGACCACATATTCACCGTATACACCCGAAATGAGAAACAAACAAACCAAAACAAAGGCAAAGTCTTCTCGTGCTTTGTAGATTTCCAAAAATTGTTTGACTCAATTTGGCATGAGGGTCTGCTATACAAATTGATGGAAAGTGGTGTTGGGGGGGAAACACAAGACATTATAAATTAAATTTACACAAACAACGAGTGTGCAATTAAAATTGGCAAAAAATACACACATTTCTTTCCACAGGGCAGTGGGGTGAGACAGGGATGCAGCTTGAGCCCTCTTCAACATTTCAGCTAATTGGCGAGGGCACTAGAACAGTCTGCAGCACCCGGCCTCACCCTAATAGAATCTGAAATCTAATGTCTACTGTTTGCTGATGATCTGCTGCTTCTGTCCCCAACCAAGGAGGACCTACAGCAGCACCTAGATCTTCTGCACAGATTCTGTCAGACCTGGGCCCTGAGAGTAAATCACAGTAAGACAAAAATAATGGTGTTCCAAAAAAGGTCAAGTTTCTATGACCACAAATACAAATTATATTGAGACACTAGAACACAAAAAACACAATACATACCTCAGCCTAAAAATCATCACCACAATGCTGTGAACAATCTGAGAGACAATGCAAGAAGGATATTCTACGCAATCAAAATAAACATAAAATTTGACATCCCTAATTAGGATCTCGCAAAAAAATACTTGAAGCAGTTATGTAACCCATTGCCCTTAATGGTTGTGAGGTCTGGGGTCCGCTCACCAACCAAGCATTCACAAAATGGGACAAACACCAAATTGAGACTCTGCATGCAGAATTCTGCAAAAACATCCTCCGTGTACAATGCAGAACACCAAGTAATACATGCAGAGGAGAATTACGCCGATACACGATAATTATCAAAATCCAGAAAATTCTACAACCACCTAAAAGGAAACGATTCCCAAACCATCCACCATCCTTAACAAAACCATCACCCACAGAGAGATTAAGCTGGAGAAGAGTCCCCTGAGCAAGCTGGTCCTGGGGCTCTGTTCACAAACACAGAAAGACCCCATAGAGCCCCAAGACAGCAACACAATTAGAACCAACCAAATCATGAGAAAACAAAAAAGATAATTACTTGACACACAAAAAAACATTGCAAACTAGAATGCTATTTGGCCCTAAACAGAGAGTACACAGTGGCAGAATACCTGACCACTGTGACTGACCCAAACTTAAGGAAGGTTTTGACTATATACAGACTCAGTCAGCCTAGCCTTGCTATTGTTAGAGGCCGCCATAGGCAGAACTGGCTCTCAAGAGAAGACAGATCTCCAGATCCCAATCACCTGAATTCTAATCACCTGTTCAGACACCTGTATGTCATTATCACACACTATTTAGTTCAGTTCTTTGCACCCCATCACTGTGAGGTATTGTTTGTTTTGTGACATACGTCTTTCAGAGCTCTGATTTTCCCCTGATTTATTCCTCCTGTGTATGATAGTTTTTGCCTGCCTCACTAATGACGCCTTTTGTCTATTCCCTGCCTGGATTTCCTGTTACCTGTTGCCTGATCTCCCGGACGACGTTACTAGTCTTTTCCCTGCCTGTACTGTTGCCCTTTTGGACCCCCTGTGTATGACCTTCTGCCTGCCCCTGGACACAGCTACTTGCCTCATCCTGTGTATGACCTTCTGCCTGCCCCTGGACCCAGCTACCTGCCTCCTCCTGTGTATGACCTTCTGCCTGTCCCTGGACCCAGCTACCTGCCTCCTCCTGTGTATGACCTTCTGCCTGCCCCTGGACCCAGCTACCTGCCTCCTCCTGTGTATGACCTTCTGCCTGTCCCTGGACCCAGCTACCTGCCTCCTCCTGTGTATGACCTTCTGCCTGCCCCTGGACCCAGCTACCTGCCTTCTCCTGTGTATGACCTTCTGCCTGCCCCTGGACCCAGCTACTTGCCTCCTCCTGTGTATGACCTTCTGCCTGCCCCTGGACCCAGATACCTGCCTCCTCCTGTGTATGACCTTCTGCCTGCCCCTGGACCCAGCTACCTGCCTCCTCCTGTGTATGACCTTCTGCTTGCCCCTGGGCCCAGCTACCTGCCTCCTCCTGTGTATGACCTTCTGCCTGCCCCTGGACCCAGCTACTTGCCTCCTCCTGTGTATGACCTTCTGCCTGTCCCTGGACCCAGATACCTGCCTCCTCCTGTGTATGACCTTCTGCCTGCCCCTGGACCCAGCTACTTGCCTCCTCCTGTGTATGACCTTCTGCCTGTCCCTGGACCCAGATACCTGCCTCCTCCTGTGTATGACCTTCTGCCTGCCCCTGGACCAAGCTACCTGCCACCTCCTGTGTATGACCTTCTGCCTGCCCCTGGACTCAGCTACTTGCCTCCTCCTGTGTATGACCTTCTGCCTGTCCCTGGACCCAGATACCTGCCTCCTCCTGTGTATGACCTTCTGCCTGCCCCTGGACCAAGCTACCTGCCACCTCCTGTGTATGACCTTCTGCCTGTCCCTGGACCCAGCTACATGCCTCCTCCTGTGGTCCTTTGCAATAAACACCTGCTGCACCCTGCGCTTGAATCCAGCTCTGTCTCCCCTTGTGTTCATTACACATCACAACAGCAAGATTTGTGACCTGTTGCCACAAGAAACGGGCAACCAGTCAAGAACAAACACCATTGTAAATACAACCCATGTTTATGTTGATTTATTTTCCCTTTTGTACTTTAACTATTTGCACGTCATTATAACACTGTAGTTAGCCATATTATGACATTGACATGTCTCTGTTCCTTTGAAACTTGTGTAATGTTTACTGTTCCTTTTTTTCACTTTTGTAATTATCTATTTCACTTGCTTTGGCGATGTAAACATGTTTCCCATGACAATAAAGCCCTTTGAATTGTAAAAAAGGGGGAGAGAGACAGAGAAAGAAACAAAGTGTTAGAGAGGCAGACTTCACACAGAATGCTGTGTTGTGTCCTGGAGTGCCCCCTAGAGGTAATGACATGATGCTTTCTGATTCCCAGACAGTTTTTTGGTCCAATACCATGTGACCATGTGCCCCATAGGGACCATGATGTCTTTACTCAGTCTCCAGCTGATAGCACTTCTTAGTTGTCTTAGGGAAACTTTTTTTTTTGAAATCATGGTGGCAATTGGAAAAACCAGGAAGAGCACTCAGAGGTACTATAGACTGATTAAACTTGATTACCTATTTAATTCACTTAATTACTGTGAGTCTGGGTGAGTGTAATACCAAAGGGTCCCTCATGCGGTGGAGGGCCACTTGCAGCCATTTGAGTCTAACTGATTTAGTGTTGGAAAGGCACAGAGAAAAGTCTCCGCAATGGTACCCTATCCCCTGTATAGTACACTATATGGTCCTGGGCTATGGTCAAAAGTAGTGCACTATACGGGAATTTAGGGCCATTTCAACCTACCAAATAAATAACACGCACACACACACATCATCTCTGATGCCAGAATGTGGTCTAGATTACAATAAAAACAGTCTGAACAGGAAAGGATCAAAAGGTATTGTCTTAAACATGTCAGTTCCTTTTATAGGCACAGTGGGAGTGAAACATGCTTTGAGTCAGGGCCAAGTCCTCTGAAACACATTCCTAGCCCTGGGTTATATGACATAATATGGTATAAGGTTAGGGGTTAGGGAAAATGGGATTTTGAATGGGAATCAATTGTTTGGTGCCCACAAGGATAGTAAAATAAATGTGTGTGTGTGGGGGGGGGGGGGGGGGTGCTCACACTTACACATCTATGTGTGATGGAGAAAGCTAAAGGGGAGAGGTCGAATGAGAATGGAAAAAGAGAGATAATGTGCTTAGGAAGTTCGATTTTCTTCTATCCAGGGAAAAAAATGAATTGGAAGAGTATGATCTGTTCTCTGGACCGCTGTATGGCTGGGTTTTAATAGAATCTGTTCTCTGGACCGCTGTATGGCTGGGTCTCAGTAGAATGATCTGTTCTCTGGACAGCTGTATGGCTGGGTTTTAATAGAATCTGTTCTCTGGACCGCTGTATGAATGGATCTCAGTAGATTCTGTTCTCTGGACAGCTGTATGGCTGGGTTTTAATAGAATCTGTTCTCTGAACCGCTGTATGCCTGGGTCTCAGTAGAATCTGTTCTCTGGACCTCTGTATGGCTGGATCTCAGTAGAATCTGTTCTCTGGACCGCTGTATGCATGGGCCTCAGTAGAATCTGTTCTCTGGACAGCTGTATGGCTGGATCTCAGTAGAATATGTTCTCTGGACCTCTGTATGGCTGGGTCTCAGTAGAATCTGTTCTCTGGACAGCTGTATGGCTGGATCTCAGTAGAATCTGTTCTCTGGACCGCTGTATGGCTGGATCTCAGTAGAATCTGTTCTCTGGACCTCTGTATGGCTGGGTCTCAGTAGAATCTGTTCTCTGGACAGCTGTATGGCTGGATCTCAGTAGAATCTGTTCTCTGGACCGCTGTATGGCTGGATCTCAGTAGAATCTGTTCTCTGGACCGCTGTATGGCTGGGTCTCAGTAGAATCTGTTCTCTGGACCGCTGTATGGCTGGATCTCAGTTGAATTATCTGTTCTCTGGACCGCTGTATGGCTGGATCTCAGTAGAACCTGTTCTCTGGACCTCTGTATGGCTGGATCTCAGTAGAATCTGTTCTCTGGACCGCTGTATGGCTGGATCTCAGTAGAATCTGTTCTCTGGACCTCTGTATGGCTGGATCTCAGTATAATCTGTTCTCTGGACCTCTGTATGGCTGGGTCTCAGTAGAATCTGTTCTCTGGACCGCTGCATGGCTGGATCTCAGTAGAATCTGTTCTCTGGACCTCTGTATGGCTGGGTCTCAGTAGAATCTGTTATCTGGACCGCTGTATGGCTGGATCTCAGTAGAATCTGTTCTCTGGACCTCTGTATGGCTGGGTCTCAGTAGAATCTGTTCTCTAGACCGCTGCATGGCTGGATCTCAGTATAATCTGTTCTCTGGACCTCTGTATGGCTGGGTCTCAGTATAATCTGTTCTCTGGACCGCTGTATGGCTGGATCTCAGTAGAATCTGTTCTCTGGACCGCTGCATGGCTGGATCTCAGTAGAATCTGTTCTCTGGACCGCTACATGGCTGGATCTCAGTAGAATCTGTTCTCTGGACCGCTGTATGGCTGGGTCTCAGTAGAATCTGTTCTCTGGACCTCTGTATGGCTGGATCTCAGTAGAATCTGTTCTCTGGACCGCTGCATGGCTGGATCTCAGTAGAATCTGTTCTCTGGACCGCTGTATGGCTGGGTCTCAGTAGAATCTGTTCTCTGGACCTCTGTATGGCTGGATCTCAGTAGAATCTGTTCTCTGGACCGCTGCATGGCTGGGTCTCAGTAGAATCTGTTCTCTGGACCGTTGCATGGCTGGATCTCAGTAGAATCTGTTCTCTGGACCGCTGCATGGCTGGATCTCAGCAGAATCTGTTCTCTGGACCTCTGTATGGCTGAGTCTCAGTAGAATCTGTTCTCTGGACAAAATAAAGGTAAAATAAAAAATAAATGGCTGGATCTCAGTAGAATCTGTTCTCTGGACCGCTGTATGGCTGGGTCTCAGTAGAATCTGTTCTCTGGACCGCTGTATGGCTGGATCTCAGTAGAATCTTTTCTCTGGACCGCTGTATGGCTGGGTCTCAGTAGAATCTGTTCTCTGGACCAAATAAAGGTAAAATAAAAAATAAATGGCTGGGTCTCAGTAGAATCTGTTCTCTGGACCGCTGCATGGCTGGATCTCAGTAGAATCTGTTCTCTGGACCGCTGTATGGCTGGGTCTCAGTAGAATCTGTTCTCTGGACCGCTCTATGGCTGGATCTCAGTAGAATCTGTTCTCTGGACCGCTGTATGGCTGGATCTCAGTAGAATCTGTTCTCTGGACCGCTGCATGGCTGGATCTCAGTAGAATCTGTGCTCTGGACCAAATAAAGGTAAAAGAAAAAATAAATGGCTGGGTCTCAGTAGAATCTGTTCTCTGGACCGCTGTATGGCTGGATCTCAATAGAATCTGTTCTCTGGACCTCTGTATGGCTGGATCTCAGTAGAATCTGTTCTCTGGACCGCTGTATGGCTGGGTCTCAGGAGTCTACTGCTACTGAATGCACATCATCTCATCTATAATACACACTACTACTCTCCAATGTAATTGCATCTTTTTTTATACATTGCTTTCCTTCTCTTTCTCTGTCTCTCTCTTTTGCTCTTTATTTATTTTCTCTGTCTCTTTCTGTCTGCCTCCCTCTCTTTCTGTCTCTCTACACTTGTTTATTTATCTCCCTCTATCCCCTTCCTCTTGTCCTCTTTCTGACCCTCCATCCCTTTGTCTGCCTCCCTCTCTTTCTGTCTCTCAGTGTATCTATCCCTCTTTCACTTTCTCTCTGTCCCAATCTAGATTGTTCCACTGTGATTCTTCTCTTGTACAGAACAGTGTAGTAAGGAAACAAGCCCCTCACTGTGAAGTGTACAAATAGATGTGTCTGCTTCCTGATCGATGACATTCACTGTCCGATAGTGTGGATCAGGGAAACTGGCCTACATGAGATTACAGAGGCAGAGTATTCATTAAACGTGTGTGTGCGTGTGTGTGTTTGCGTGTGTGTGTGTGTGCGTGTGCGTGCGCGCGTGCGCGTGCGTGCGTGTGTGTGTGTGTGTGTGTGTGTGTGTGTGTGTGTGTGTGTGTGTGTGTGTGTGTGTGTGTGTGTGTGTGTGTGTGTGTGTGTGTGTGTGTGTGTGTGTGTGTGTGTGCGTGTCCTTGTGTGCATACCAAGAGGTTGCCAACAACTCGCAACATAACAAGGACGCCAAGAGAACAGATAATTGTATCTACTTGCCTGTTTCTTTATTTACTTTTTGGAGTTACAATCAATTCAAATTAGATTGATATGACCATAAAAATGAACCATTCATTGTGAATGGCCAGGTAAAGGGACATTATATTGTTTGCTGGCGATAAAACCAGTCATGGTTGCAGCTGGACTCATCTGTCAATCATTAAAACGATTAAATTGAAGATTAGTGATGAAGATGATAATGATGATATAATGTATCACTTATTAATTACAACAATAACAGACCACAAATAGCTGCATGTTTTGCAGATAGAATTGTTAACATTGCATATAAATTGTGTTTATAAAACAGTTGTATCTACACCACATTATTTTAAGTGAAGAGACAGAGTAGCTTTAGGCCTGACTATAGCAATGACATCGTCTTATCTTGTGGCAGACAGTCGACCACGGCGGCAGAACGTGAGTAGTTTACAAAGATGTATCAAAAGAACCCGACTTGTGAGAGACGGAGAGAGCTGTACTGACTTGTATCATGGATGACCTGGCTGAGTGTAACGTAGGGGGATAAAAGGAAACAGGCAGGGGAGGGAGAGAGGGGTATGCTCGCGGCTCATTTTCCAACGCTGGACCAGGTGATGTCACTACTCGTTCTAACTGGAGGATGTCCCAGAGAAAACGAGACGAGGGGGGAGAGAGAGAGAGAGAGAGAGAGAGAGAGAGAGAGAGAGAGAGAGAATAACGTTTTTTCGAACATCAGCAAGCAGAAAGAGGGGAGGGGAAAGGAGTTGGACATGATCACTCTGGCAGTAACTTTTTCTTTCCCCTGGTAAGAAGGCTACAACAGAAAAAGTATTGAAGGGAGAGAACAGTGTGGATTACAACGGGACAGCAGTAAATTATTTTTTACCTGCCTCGGCAGCATATAGGCTACTGTAGATTTTGGATTAATGTTGTCGTAACTGCAGAGATCTAACAATAGCTGTAAGTATGGATAACCGTTTTTTATCGATTGCAGTTGCGCTGAAGCAAGTCATTTTTGTCAATAGCGCATGTCTCACCAAGGCTACTCATAGCTCTTTAACGATAGGCCTACAATGCATGTATCGTTATCTGGTCTGCATTTCATATCTGTTTTCTACTGTTCAAGCATATGGCCTGGGGACTTGCTGTAGCTAATAGAATAGCAACATCTATTTATCATTAATCATAGGCTTCTAAACGTTGAGGTGTTTAGAAACTAAACAATTTAATCGGCTTGCCTTTACACTCTAGCTTTGTAGGTGATTGTGTAACGAACAACTTTCTGACAGCAATTAGGCTACAAGCAACTTCACATGTTATGACTGAAGTGGTTAACCAAGTGGGTAGCCGATTAAACTCAACTCCACGATTTACCATGGAGTTGAGCGTCGACTAGTGTGGGCGAACTGAAGCTTTTTATTAACATCTATTGATTTCAGCACTCAAAGAATATTCTTTAAAAAACATAATTTTATGTGACATCGGGTGCTCCAGTCCGCCCACACTAGTCGCCCCTCAACTCCATCATAAATCGTGGAGTTGAGTTTAGTCGGCTACCAAGTGGGACTGTTGGCGCACGCAATATTCAATACACAGTAGCCTTACAATATGAGGGGAAAGCAAAACTGAATGTAGCTAGTTGTGTAGTGGCAGCTTAATCCACGTATAGATTTGGTTGAAAAGTGAACGTCTGTAACTGCGCATAGGTCACAGCTGGCTTTCTCGTTAAGTCTAGTTTCACATGGTGGCTGCCCATGCTTTTTGCCCAAGGGATAATAAATATCTCTGCATTCAGAGACGTGTGGTTTTGGCACGTGGATTTAAGGGACAATCACGTCTGAAATGTCAAAGTGGAAAGTTCTCATGCAACAGGTTGATCAAATTAAGATCTTACATTATTATGTTCACAAATCGCATATGGATAACCAATTCTATGCAGCTCAACCAAAACGCGGAGCAAATCTTTACAGGAATGGAATGGATTTGTATAATGTCCCACTATGCGTTTTCTACTGCCTTGAGGCACCTGATTATCTGTTGCTTCTAGAATTAACTCACATTGGAAACTTGCCTGATGTCAACATAAGAGACTATATATTTCTCTCGTGACCCCATATTCCAACGTGGTCTCAGAGCATTTCGTATTATACTAACCTTATTATTCTGTACATAAATTATATGTTACATTTTGTATGATATGTGTTAATTTGTGGATGTCCATCATGCATTTCGTATGATATGCTATGAATGCAATTTGTACAATATGTAACATATTGTTACAATATGTTATGAATTTGCAAAATGTATGACATGTTACGTATTCCAATTTGCCGTGGCTAACATTAGCTAGGTGGCTAATGCTAACATTAGCTAGCTGGCTAACTTTAGCCCTAGGGTTAGTTCTTCAGGTCATGTTTAAGGTTAGGAGTTAGGTTAAAGGGTTAGGGGAAGGGTTAGCTAAAATGGTTTAGGTTAGGGGAAAGGTTGGCTAAAAGGGATACGTTTAGGGGAAGGGTTAGCTAACATGCTAAATAGTTGCAAAGTAGCTCAAAAGTAGTAAGTAGTTGCAAAGTTGTTAATTAGCTAAAATGATAAAGTTGTCCATGATGTGATTCGAACACACAACCTTTGGGTTGCTAGATGTTTGGGGTATATCCTTTAGTAACCTATCTTAAGTAACCTATCTTATGTAACCATACCAAACGTAACATGTCATACTAATTTGAGTGGCCCTGATTTATGTTTACTATGTTAAGTATAGTCTATGAGACCCGTGTGTATTATTTCCCTCCTGCATCGGTTGGCTGTAGTGCTTTGTCCTTTTCAAATAGCAACGGTTTAGTCAAGCCTCAAACCCTTCCCTTGAGGTTGAACAACGAAAACATGTGTGAATGTGATGTCAGCCAACCTAAAAGAGTACTTTTTACACATGAGTTGAAAATTAGAGACAGACCATGAGTTCTAGGAAAAAATCTAGTTTATTCTGCAGGCCTAGAAGTGGAGCGATGGTAGGCCCATGCGGTAGACTTCAGTTACAGCAACCATTTTTACACGCACACACACATTGTCTACTTTTATTCAATTTTTTTGTAGCTTTACCCCTTTTTCTCACCAATTGGTTGTTACAATCTTGTCCCATCGCTGCAACTCCCGAACAGACTCGGGAGAGGCGGAGGTTGAGAACCATGCGTCCTCTGAAACACGACCCTGCCAAACCGCACTACGTCTTGACACACTGCTTGCTTATCCTGAAAGCCAGTCGCACCAATGTGTCAGAGGAAACACCATACAACTGGCGACCGTGTTAGCGTGCAAACGCTCCCCTAACCCAGATAACGCTGGGGCAATTGTGTGCCAACACATGGGTCTCCCTGTCGAGGCTGGCTGTGACACGGCCCGGGATCAAACCAAGATTTGTAGTGACGGATCAAGCACTGAAATGCAGTGCCTTAGACCACTGCGCCTCTCGGGGGCCTAGAAATCTGTTAAATGACCAGAAAATATCACGTGGCCCATTATATTAGGCTCTGTGTATTACTGGGCTGTAGTTTGAAGAGAGCACAGTTCGAGAGACTTGCACTTTGAGTTACTTTATATTTATTCAGACGGAGACAAATATGAGTGATCAATATTTATTTATTGGCAGTGATGTAAACTATAACCTAATCTTATTTAGGAAGCACATTTTCTTGGAAAATGCCCAGTGCCCATGCATAGGCTATAACCTACTCTATTTAACTGATACCACACACGCCTGATCTCGCTGGCTTAAATGGCTAATGAACTTGAAGCAGCAAGAATGATGAGATCGATACTTGCACTCGCTACGTTTTGCGTATAGTATACCTACCTTTTAGGAGGATGATTAGCATATAGGATATAGCCTACCTTTTAGGAGGATGATTAGCATATAGGATATAGCCTACCTTTTAGGAGGATGATTAGCATATAGGATATAGCCTACCTTTTAGGAGGATGATTAGCATATAGGATATAGCCTACCTTTTAGGAGGATGATTAGCATATAGGATATAGCCTACCTTTTAGGAGGATGATTAGCATATAGGATATAGCCTACCTTTTAGGAGGATGATTAGCATATAGGATATAGCCTACCTTTTAGGAGGATGATTAGCATATATGATATAGCCTACCTTTTAGGAGGATTATTAGCATATAGGATATAGCCTACCTTTTAGGAGGATGATTAGCATATATGATATAGCCTACCTTTTAGGAGGATGATTAGCATATAGGATATAGCCTACCTTTTAGGAGGATGATTAGCATATATGATATAGCCTACCTTTTAGGAGGATGATTAGCATATAGGATATAGCCTACCTTTTAGGAGGATGATTAGCATATATGATATAGCCTACCTTTTAGGAGGATGATTAGCATATATGATATAGCCTACCTTTTAGGAGGATGATTAGCATATAGGATATAGCCTACCTTTTAGGAGGATGATTAGCATATATGATATAGCCTACCTTTTAGGAGGATGATTAGCATATAGGATATAGCCTACCTTTTAGGAGGATGATTAGCATATATGATATAGCCTACCTTTTAGGAGGATGATTAGCATATATGATATAGCCTACCTTTTAGGAGGATGATTAGCATATAGGATATAGCCTACCTTTTAGGAGGATGATTAGCATATAGGATATAGCCTACCTTTTAGGAGGATGATTAGCATATAGGATATAGCCTACCTTTTAGGAGGATGATTAGCATATAGGATATAGCCTACCTTTTAGGAGGATGATTAGCATATAGGATATAGCCTACCTTTTAGGAGGATGATTAGCATATAGGATATACTGTAACTAGGAAAGAAAAGGTAGGCTACTTAACTTGAAGCAGCGAATGCTGAGAGTGTGTGAATAATGGAACAAAGATGTCCCTTTAATGCAATAGGATAAAGCATACACAAAAAAAAAATCCAAATGATTTGCTGGACATCAAAAATGTTTTTTTATCCCAAAGTTGACTGTCTGAACAACAATCCAACCGCAGTATGAAAAATGCCAACTGTGCTGCAATGATCTCTGGTGGGACCCGCAGACATGTCTATGTTTGTTAGACTATGCAAAAGGCTGCAAAATTCTCAAAACAATTGTTCCCAGTATCCTTGCATTTCAAAGTGCAATTTAAGACAGAATGTGATATTTACAGAGCATTTCCCTGACTCAATAGCGACTTGATAGAACTACTAAAGATGCACTGTCGAACGTTTGTATAATTTCAGCCAGTCGAAAGTATCGCTTGAGATTCGAAAGTGGTCCCCGGAAATTGTGCACTATGTCACATATGTGCAGAAATGTGCATCAAGTCACTGCTCTCTATCTCTCTCTCTCTCTGCTGTGCCCATTGAGCCGTTGGGCCTGTCCTGCACCTTATTGGATAAAGGTGGGCAGGCTTTTGCCAGCAGTCACTCTAATGACGAGGGCTGAAGCTCATTGGCTTAATCTCAAATTACTAGGGCTGGCGCATGTGGGGGAAAATGTAGCGAAAATGGCGCTGCACAGTAATTCTGCTCATAGATTATGCATGTATGAACTGCACATTGACACATCCAGCCCAAAGCGGGAGGTTTAAAAATACTTACGAGTCAAAGTACCGTTCAATCTCTTTAAACGGGAACTGTAACTGTAAGGCAATGTTTCTTCTGCTTTGGCTTCTCATTATGAACACTCATGATAACTTCACTTTTTGAACGCAGCCCAGAGGAGATATAGTAACGACTTGTCACTGTTTATTAAATGAGCCATCCTTTGAATACTGTCTCCCTTTTAATTTGCTCCAATCTTGGCTTAACCTGGGTCAGTGAATATTTGGAGGGACTACTGTAGCCTAAGGACATATTATATTTAGTTACTCTGTCTGCCTTCATTCCATGTCTCACGTTGCAACAGGTCTGAAACACATGAATGCTTAGCCTATTAATCACAGACTGGGTTGAATGAGGTCCTAGTGTGTGTTTGTGTGTGTGTGTGTGTGTGTGTGTGTGTGTGTGTGTGTGTGTGTGTGTGTGTGTGTGTGTGTGTGTGTGTGTGTGGTCTTAGCCTTTAGGGGCCTGACCCTACAGAATGGATTTGAGGTTGTTTTCACAGCACAGCACCAAGTCCACTCCTCAGTGTCTGAGAGGGATAAGTCCTGTGATTGGGCTGTCACTCAGTGAGGTGGGCATGTGACCGAAGACCTTCCAAGAGGAGCTGCAGTTTACACACAGCAGCACACAGCACACTAATGCACTTTGTCACACACATCCTATACAAACAGTACAACATCATTATACCACATCTGTATTGATGTTATTACACACAAATGATATATCGTAATGTTATATCAAATGTTACTCAATGGTTAAGTTGACACTCACCGGTCATGTGTGTGTCCGACAGTCTGTCTAAGTGTGTCTTAGGTGACTTTCAGAGCTGTCTTTTCCCCCTCCTGTTGTCCTGTGTTTCTTCCACAGACAGACAGCCAGTCCCTCCTGAACAGCGAACACAGCCTTTATCTGTTATGGCCAGCTGTTAGAACATACTCTGAGAGAAGAAAGAAAGAGATCTGTGGATCTGTTGGGGCAGTAAACGAATTGGAGTGGGTCCAGGGTGTCTGGGAGGAAGGTGTTGATGTGAGCTAACTTGGGATGTGTTCATTCTTTTTCATTTTTATGAGTAGATCTATCCTGAATAGGCTAACCCGTTGACATCAATGCTTTATGTCTGACAAAAGTTATGCAGGCGGTTGGACGGGTCTCAAGTTGGCCCTAAATGATCAGGAATAGACATATATTATGTTCTTTCATCGCCTTGCAGCTAGTTAGTTATTCTCTGGAGGACTCAGACTCTTCTCCTAAATGACCCCTCCTAGGGTTCTGGTCAAGACTAGTGCCCTGTATGGGGAACACTAGAGTGTCTTTTGAGATGTAGGTAGTCTAAATCGAGACAGATTGGAATTCAAAACAGGGTCATACTATGACCCAGGGGTTTGTGGGTAATTGCTTGTCCTGGATAGGTGGGTAAAGACTCCCAGTCTGTGTTTTTGTCTGTCTTCAGGGGTTTGCTGTACCTGGAAACATAGGAGTGGTATGTGTGTGTATGTGTGTGTAAGTAATCGTTACTGAGGCTGCCTGTGTCTGTGTCAGGGGACAAGCTACACTTTCACAATCATTATAACTGATCTTCTCCAGCTGAGCCTAAAGGGCAATGTAGTTGACGTGTTAGAAAAGTCACAAGTGTGTGTGTGTGCGTTTGTGTGTGCGTGCTGTTGTCAGGCCACATGTGACCATCTGGCGCTGGTGGTTGGCTATAACGCTGTCGTGGCTCCAGTGAAATACTCCCCAGATGTACACTAAGTTGTTTGTGTGTTTTTGCCTTTGTGCATTTCTTCTGGGTCTGTTCTTTGTACTTTCATGCATGCGCATATAGCGTTTGTTTATGCAGGTTTATTTTTATGAGTTTGTGCCTTTGTGTGTGTGTGTGTGTGTGTGTGTGTGTGTGTGTGTGTGTGTGTGTGTGTGTGTGTGTGTGTGTGTGTGTCAGTATCCAGTCACAGCTGGTCAGGTCCAGATGGACACTATAATGAGGATCATCAGACTACATTGAGTGACATTTCTCCCAAATGAATACTGGCCGTCAGTTAGCTAATTAATATACACATACTGTACCTAATCACCTTTTCAACCTCATCTTCAACACTTCAGATCTTAGCTATTATGATAATCAGGACAGTTTTTTTTATATACAGTATGTTTTTAGTTGTTCTGTTTTACCCACTTTTTCTCCACAATTTTTTGTGATATCCAATAGGGATCCAATTTCAATCTTGTCTCATCGCTGCGACTACCCAACGGGCTCGGGAGGCGAAGGTCGTGTCATGCGTCCTCTGAAACATAACCCGCCAAACCACGCTCAAGTGACGCCTGTAGTGACGCCTCAAGCACCGTGATGCAGTGCCTTAGACCGCTGCGCCACTCGGGAGGCCCCCCAGGACAGTTTTCTATGAATATTTTGGCTCGATGTGGGATTCAAACCTGCAACACTGTTGGCTCAACGCCAATACAACTAGTTCCTGTGTGGCCGATGTGAAATGGCGAGGCCAGGCTGGGGCGAGGAGAGGGACGTAAGCTATACTGTTACACCTGGAACACTGTTGGTTCTACACCAATACAACTAGGTCCTGGACCACTGTTGGTTCAACGCCAATACAACTAGTTCCTGGAACACTGTTGGTTCTACACCAATACAACTAGGTCCTGGACCACTGTTGGTTCTACACCAACACAACTAGGTCCTGGAACACTGTTGGTTCTACACCAATACAACTAGGTCCTGGACCACTGTTGGTTCTACACCAATACAACTAGGTCCTGGACCACTGTTGGTTCTACACCAATACAACTAGTTCCTGGAACACTGTTGGTTCTACACCAATACAACTAGTTCCTGGAACACTGTTGGTTCTACACCAATACAACTAGTTCCTGGAACACTGTTGGTTCTACACCAATACAACTAGTTCCTGGAACACTGTTGGTTCTACACCAATACAACTAGTTCCTGGAACACTGTTGGTTCTACACCAATACAACTAGTTCCTGGAACACTGTTGGTTATACACCAATACAACTAGTTCCTGGAACACTGTTGGTTCAACGCCAATACAACTAGTTCCTGGAACACTGTTGGTTCTACACCAATACAACTAGTTCCTGGAACACTGTTGGTTCTACACCAATACAACTAGTTCCTGGAACACTGTTGGTTCTACACCAATACAACTAGTTCCTGGAACACTGTTGGTTCTACACCAATACAACTAGTTCCTGGAACACTGTTGGTTCTACACCAATACAACTAGTTCCTGGAACACTGTTGGTTCAACGCCAATACAACTAGTTCCTGGAACACTGTTGGTTCTACACCAATACAACTAGTTCATGGAACACTGTTGGTTCTACACCAATACAACTAGTTCCTGGAACACTGTTGGTTCTACACCAATACAACTAGTTCCTGGAACACTGTTGGTTCAACGCCAATACAACTAGGTCCTGGACCACTGTTGGTTCTACACCAATACAACTAGTTCCTGGAACACTGTTGGTTCAACGCCAATACAACTAGTTCCTGGAACACTGTTGGTTCTACACCAATACAACTAGTTCCTGGAACACTGTTGGTTCTACATCAATACAACTAGTTCCTGGAACACTGTTGGTTCAACGCCAATACAACTAGTTCCTGGAACACTGATGGTTCTACACCAATACAAGTAGGTCCTGGAACACTGTTGGTTCTACACCAATACAACCAGTTCCTGGAACACTGTTGGTTCAACGCCAATACAACTAGTTCCTGGAACACTGTTGGTTCTACACCAATACAACTAGTTCCTGGAACACTGTTGGTTCCACACCAATACAACTAGTTCCTGGAACACTGTTGGTTCTACACCAATACAACTAGTTCCTGGAACACTGTTGGTTCTACACCAATACAACTAGTTCCTGGAACACTGTTGGTTCTACACCAATACAACTAGTTCCTGGAACACTGTTGGTTCTACACCAATACAACCAGTTCCTGGAACACTGTTGATTCAACACTGTTAGGTTCTAATTTTTAGAGTACAAACTCAACAGACACTATGAAAGCTTAACCAAGTTTTTTCTCCCAGAGGGTCAATACAGCTGCATTAGACAAAGACATTGTTCACACAAGCACTGATATTTAACTATTTCTCCTAGGCTGAGTCTCCTCCTACACATCTGAACAAACCTTTGTATCTGTATTGCTAGGCAGGAAACTAAGTGATACTGGCCATAAACTTTTCTTTCTCCCTTAACGTGACCTGACCTGACCTCGACCCCTTCATCACTAATCAATGACTCTCTCCCCTTATGCCTGCCACGTGATCTCTTTCCCTAGACTCAATACATTCCAAGCCTAATTGCACCCACTATATACTTTCCTCCTACAGCTCACCATTAACCTCTGGTGTAGCCCCTCGGCTATGGCACCCCTCGTTTCTCTATTACAACTAATGATTCATAACATTTAAAGTTCAGAAATCCAAACCTATCAACACCAATACAACTAGTTCCCTGCAACACTGGTGGTTCAACACCAATACAACCAGCTGACTCAGTATTAGTTGAGTGTAAATGGTTGTGTAGTCTCTTAAATCAAATCAAATCAAATTTTATTTGTCACATACACATGGTTAGCAGATGTTAATGCGAGTGTAGCGAAATGCTTGTGCTTCTAGTTCCGACAATGCAGTAATAACCAACAAGTAATCTAGCTAACAATTCCAAAACTACTACCTTATAGACACACGTGTAAGGGGATAAAGAATATGTACATAAAGATATATGAATGAGTGATTGTACAGAGCGGCATAGGCAAGATACAGTAGATGGTATTGAGTACAGTATATACATATGAGATGAGTATGTAAACAAAGTGGCATAGTTAAAGTGGCTAGTGATACATGTATTACATAAAGATGCAGTAGATGATATAGAGTACAGTATATACGTATACATTTGAGATGAATAATGTAGGGTATGTAAACATTATATTAGGTAGCATTGTTTAAAGTGGCTAGTGATATATTTTACATCATTTCCCATCAATTCCCATTATTAAAGTGGCTGGAGTTGAGTCAGTGTGTTGGCAGCAGCCACTCAATGTTAGTGGTGGCTGTTTAACAGTCTGATGGCCTTGAGATAGAAGCTGTTTTTCAGTCTCTCTGTCCCAGCTTTGATGCACCTGTACTGACCTCGCCTTCTGGATGATAGCGGGGTGAACAGGCAGTGGCTCGGGTGGTTGTTGTCCTTGATGATCTTTATGGCCTTCCTGTGTCATCGGGTGGTGTAGGTGTCCTGGAGGGCAGGTAGTTTGCCCCCGGTGATGCGTTGTGCAGACCTCACTACCCTCTGGAGAGCCTTACGGTTGTGGGCGGAGCAGTTGCCGTACCATCCTGTCGGGTGATACAGCCCGACAGGATGATCTCAATTGTGCATCTGTAGAAGTTTGTGAGTGCTTTTGGTGACAAGCCAAATTTCTTCAGCCTCCTGAGGTTGAAGAGGCGCTGCTGCGCCTTCTTCACGATGCTGTCTGTGTGGGTGGACCAATTCAGTTGGTCTGTGATGTGTACGCCGAGGAACTTATAACTTACTACCCTCTCCACTACTGTTCCATCGATGTGGATAGAGGGGTGTTCCCTCTGCTGTTTCCTGAAGTCCACAATCATCTCCTTAGTTTTGTTGACGTTGAGTGTGAGGTTATTTTCCTGACACCACACTCCGAGGGCCCTCACCTCCTCCCTGTAGGCCATCTCGTCGTTGTTGGTAATCAAGCCTACCACTGTTGTGTCGTCCGCAAACTTGATGATTGAGTTGGAGGCGTGCGTGGCCACGCAGACGTGGGTGAACAGGGAGTACAGGAGAGGGCTCAGAACGCACCATTGTGGGGCCCCAGTGTTGAGGATCAGCGGGGTGGAGATGTTGTTGCCTACCCTCACCACCTGGGGGCGGCCCGTCAGGAAGTCCACTACCCAGTTGCACAGGGCGGGGTCGAGACCCAGGGTCTCGAGCTTGATGACGAGCTTGGAGGGCACTATGGTGTTAAATGCCGAGCTGTAGTCGATGAACAGCATTCTCACATAGGTATTCCTCTTGTCCAGATGGGTTAGGGCAGTGTGCAGTGTGGTTGAGATTGCATCGTCTGTGGACCTATTTGGGCGGTAAGCAAATTGGAATGGGTCTAGGGTGTCAGGTAGGGTGGAGGTGATATGGTCCTTGACTAGTCTCTCAAAGCACTTCATGATGAAGGAAGTGAGTGCTATGGCGCGGTAGTCGTTTAGCTCAGTTACCTTAGCTTTCTTGGGAACAGGAACAATGGTGGCCCTCTTGAAGCATGTGGGAACAACAGACTGGGATAGGGATAGATTGAATTTGTCCGTAAACACACCAGCCAGCTGGTCTGCGCATGCTCTGAGGGCGCGGCTGGGGATGCCGTCTGGGCCTGCAGCCTTGCGAGGGTTGACACGTTTAAATGTTTTCCTCACGTCGGCTGCAGTGAAGGAGAGTCCGCATGTTTTGGTTGCGGGCTGTGTCAGTGGCACTGTATTGTCCTCAAAGCGGGCAAAAAAGTGATTTAGTCTGCCTGGGAGCAAGACTGTGTGTATTACCTGTTTCTTACAATGTGCTCTCATATCAAATACTGTCATTTTTTATGTTGACTCTCCCTCTCCACCTCCCTTTCCTCTATATCTCTCTCCATCTCCTCCTTCTCTCTCCCTCTTTCCAACCCCATATCCCTTCCTCCCCTTGTTTCTCTCTCTCTCCCTCTCCCTCCCTCTCTCCCAGGTAGCAGTCGAGGTGTGTGTGTATCCAGAGGAGTGCGTCATGAGGAATCTCCGCTTCCTGGTTCTGCTCACCCTCAGCCTCAGCCTCTGGTCATGTGACCTGGGAGCATCATCCAAAGGTGAGTCTATTTTTATCCACACGGTAGAATCTGGTATACGGTCAAATGCGATGTGTCCCAAGTCATTGCTT